>NW_019397883.1:37539-131982 GCF_000591075.1 Eurytemora carolleeae | reverse complement strand
GACCTCTATCAGACTTGGGGGGAAACAGCAGAAACTGGGGTTGGGACATATGGAGGGGTGCTTGAAGAAAGGGATGGGGAGAGGAATGCTCAAATATTTTAATGGTTTTTGCTCATATTCCATATATTTGTTGAAATTTGATATTTTTTTCCAAAAACAGAGGGTCTGAGGAGGTCGGCCCGGCGTCTAAGACTAGGTTTCAGACTCTAAGATTCTACCCGGGTGTAAGCGTAACTTCAAGTGCTCTTCATGGAAAAATGGCAATGCCCGATTCACAACAAAGCTTTGCATGATAAAGTATGAATAATATATTAATGTTTATCGTTTTGAAAACTGATTATTTTCAATTGTGGATTCTCTGCTGAATTGACTTGTACATTTTTATAGAAGGAAAACATTATCAAAATAAAACACTTTTAAACCTAGAAAAACGAAAATATTTTCCACATAATTGATCAGATAAAGTTTTAAAGGGCATCGTTGTGAATCGGGCATTGTCACGTTTGCATGCAGGGTCACTCGAAACTATGCATACAGTCCCTTTCAACCCTTTAAAAAGTTTTGATCTATAGTTTGATGGGCGTTACTGTTTTTTTATTGATTGATTAAAACAATACTTTACTTGATTGATTGATTGATTAAATGATACATTACCTGGTGTTGGCCGGACATTGTATCAAACCCCCATACCCGTACTCAGAATCTTCTAAAGATCAATTTACAGATCAATTCTCGATATTTGTTTATCATTGATCAAGTCATTAATATTTGCCAGTCTTTGATTAAATCATTGATCAATTCTTGATATGATTGTTTATCATTGATCAAGTCATTAATATTTGCCTGTCTTTGATCAAATCATAGATCAATTCTGAATATTTGTCTTTCTTTGATCACATCACAGATCAATTCTGAATATTTGCCTTTCATTGATCAGGTTATAAGATCGATTCTGAAAATTTCCCTTTCAATGATTACATCACAGATTAATTTTGAATATTTGCCTTTCAATGATTACATCACAGATTAATTTTGAATATTTGCCTTTCAATGATTACATCACAGATTAATTTTGAATTTTTGCCTTTCAATGATTACATCACAGATTAATTTTGAATATTTGCCTTTCAGCCCAAACCCCTTTTAATTTTGAGAACACTCCATTTTTTGGAGGAAATTAAAACTTACCCTGCAGGCAGTTCCCACCTTGACTGAAAAATAATAATTTATATCAATCGATAAAATTAAATATTCACTAATTTAGAATTTGATCTGTTGGTATAAAGACGACATTTACAGTGCAACTGGAAGTAATAGTGATGGGAAGTTTGAACTTTTAACTTTTTGGAAAACAACTTTTTTTTACAAATCAATAAAAACTATTGCTTTTGTTTTAACAGAGAAACACAATAATTCTCTGAAATTTTTTTTTTAACAGTATATGGATCAATGAGTGGTGGAATTATCAGGAGGACATTTCTACTGTAGGTAAATTCCATAGATTAATAGCAATACAGATAGAACACTATATGTCGTCTTTTCAAGTTTAAGGGGTTTTTCGTTGACAACAACCCTGAAGGCAGAAGCCCAAACGCTGCGTCGAATGACAGGACAGAACGAGAGCATGTGCGTAACTCCTTTAGACGTCTGCCTCAGGATTGTTGTGAACGAATAAACCTTAAATCTTGAAAAGGCAACATCTAGTGTTCTATCTGTATTGCTATTAATCTATGATTAAATTTATCACAGGTTACCTAACCTTATACAGATACTATAGGGTGTCCCACGAAACATGACAGTTGATAAATAGTTTTAAATGTCGTCTTCCATGCACTGTATTAGATACCAAAGGCTGTTTGCAGTTTATTTCGTTTAAAAAATCTTTTGCCCTAGTATATTTTACTTTGAAATCAATTTTACTATAATATGACTCCTAAATAAAATTTTTATTATTGTCTTTCGTATTAAAAAACTTATCAAATTATGGAAGAAGACATTCTAATCTATTTATACCAACTGTCATGTTTCGTGGGACACCCTGTATAAAATCTTGAATTACCTGCAAGAATAGCAACGAATACTCTGGGCTGGATCCAGGTAAAGTCCAGCTACAAGGAGGACCTGGAGAAGGGTTAATCTTGATCCAAACCTAAATATGATAAAACCTGACTAGCTAGTACACGTTTTAAGTAACTCTCCATTCAAAACCTAAATATGATAAAACCTGACTAGCTAGTACACGTTTTAAGTAACTCTCCATTCAAAACCTAAATATGATAAAACCTGACTAGCTAGTACACGTTTTAAGTAACTCTCCATTCAAAACGTATCCCTTAAAATAACAACAAAGTTGACATTATACATAATCCTATTTATTTAAATAACAACAAAACGGCAATTTTTGATATAGACTTATGTTTTGAATTTTCTGAGGTAGCATCATGGAATCAGCAAAATTGTGGAATCCCATTTTTGTGTGTTTCGGGAAAATCTAACATGTTTTTGTTAGATTTTTCTAAATGATACGGTTGGGAGCGGCTGTAGGTCACTAACACCGCCCCCCCCCCCATCACAAACACAAACAAAATATATATATTTTTTTAACGTCATATTTGTTTTATTGTATGTATCTATATGTAACATTAATTTGAAAATTTATTTAACATCTTGCGAAAATCCGCGAAACATCTGTGAAAAATTCTCAAATCATTCATACTGATGATTGCATAAAAGCATTGTTGCGTTTCAACTGATATGTATATATATATATATAGTAGCCTTATAGGGCGCTTCGCGCCCATCTTCTAAATTAATTGTGAACATGTTCTCTATGTGCACATCGTAAAACAAAACAAAAATAATTTCGTGGATTTTCAAAACTTTTAAAAATTTAATGAAGATCGAATTTTGATGGAGACAAATATTTGAAATTTTGATCATTCATAAACCTTCCCTGTGGTCACGTGATGTCCCATAAAAAATTTGGGCCCGATCGGTTCAGCCGTTTTGACGTTTATTGGATACAAACAAACAAACACCCAGACCAACAAGCCAAATTCCCTCCCTAGAAAAAGGCCTTAGAGAATAGGTAAAGGGTTAAAATGCATGTTCATAGCCCAATTTTCATGGCCAGCTCATAGATAACTTTAATAGTTTGGGTGCTAGGGAGGGTTGAAAAAAATGTCTAAAAATGGTAAAAAAGTTTTACACAAATATCATTTGTGACACGTGTTTCTACATGCAATTTTCAAGGGCTTTTAAAAAATATAGTTTTGTAGCTTTAGTCGCAAAAAGGTTATGGGTTATTTCAGATTTTTTTTCCACAGACCAGACTTTTTTTTCCGCCCTGTATTCTACCCTAAAAATAAAAAAAAAATGTTAACGAAAAATCCTTCAAATTACAATTCATTAAAAGTCAACAAATTTCGCGGTGATAGTGTCAAAAATAAGGGTGCCAGGACAAAAAAACTACAGGGGGGGGGGGGGCGCCAAACGCTTCCCCCAGCCTGTTTAGGGTTGAGTATTTTTTGCTTACATCTTTGCAGGATGAACGATTACAGCTGACTGTTGAAAAGGTCTACAGACCTTTACATTTAGTATTTCCAGGATGTATCATTGTGTGCTATTCATACAAAATAAATACACTTTATATAATATATATCTACTATATACATATAAACATATTATTTATAATATCAATAAATTACTCCAATTTTACAATGAACTCAGATTGTTAGACGAAAATTTGAAATATGTGATAAAAAACACGTATTAAAAATCACACTATAAAAGCATTAAATTAAATATTGCTGGTTAAAAAGAACGATGAAGTTCTCTAAAGAAAATGGCAAAAAACATAATTCTTAATACTAAGTTTTAGTTTTCACACAATTTAAGGAAATTTTTTATTTCAGGAAAAATATAAAATCGCAAACTCCAAAAATAAAATTGTTTAAAAGAATTCTAACTTCAGTTTATCCGGTTGCGGTCCCTATTATTGCACGATGCACTTTCAGTATAACCCCCCTGTATAAAATCTTGAATTACCTGCAAGAATAGCAACGAATACTCTGGGCTGGATCCAGGTAAAGTCCAGCTACAAGGAGGACCTGGAGAAGGGTTAATCTTGATCCAAACCTAAATATGATAAAACCTGACTAGCTAGTACACGTTTTAAGTAACTCTCCATTCAAAACCTAAATATGATAAAACCTGACTAGCTAGTACATCCCCCCCTCAATCTTGAAGTATAAAAACAATGTCTGTTTGCCACCCATATACAAATCTAAAATTTGTATGTATATTTAATTTTTCGTTACTCATTTTTTTCCAAGTTTATGTGACATTTAACTAGCAATGTGTGTTCCTCTGAGTAATATTTGTTTTAAACAGAATTTAAAATTTCCTAACCTTATCTAATAGGTCATTAATGGAGTTGTTCACTATTTTGGTAGTGCATCTGTAATATATACAGGGTCACATGATATTCTGTATAACTGGCAGTACATTCTACATTATTAATTATCGAATGGTTTTTAATTTTTATGACAGAAAAAATCTCAAGAACTGACGAGGGTCAACCTAGACCGAAATATATTTTCAATAAAATGTGGAACTAACATCTACTTTTCTTCTCTACAGAGGTTTGGTCCATCACTATCACCGAACTTTTAATTATTTATGTTTGTAAACTTCTACGTAAAAACCCATTATTCATTTGAACTGCGTTTCAGATGAATATGTAACATGGTTTTAGCTTAAACCCTGCAATATGTACATTCAGCTTATAAACATATGTGGAGATAACTGTGTTATTTATCCTCGCTGATCCTATAAATACGCACATCTGTAATACGTAACATGATTACCTTAATCATGTAGGAATTGTAATTACCTCTATTAACTTTAACTTGTCACATATAAACCTTAAATACGAATTGAGTAATTTGGTTATGTTGAAACATACAAATTGGATCATACCTTGACTCTTAAGTACTGGTATTGATCTATAGATTGCTAGTGTCCGTTTTGACACTGATAGCTAACACAATTGGATCATACCTTGACTCTTGAGTACTGGTATTGATCTATAGATTGCTAGTGTCCGTTTTGACACTGATAGCTAACACAATTGGATCATACCTTGACTCTTGAGTACTGGTATTGATCTATAGATTGCTAGTGTCCGTTTTGACACTGATNAATGGGGCAGCCTACGGCGCTTCAGAAGGCCTAACTAAACTTATGGGAAGTTGCCGCTTTGGAAATTGTCATTTAGGAAGCCACCTTTGGAAAAATGTCTTTGGAAAATACCTAACACCGATATAGGACCCGCGCAGGCGCCGCTGCTAGAACAGACTTGGGAAGCCTAGGACAGACTTGGGAAGTCGCCGCTTGGGAAAATGCACATTTGGGAAGTTGCCACTTGGAGAAAAATCCTTTGGGAAAGTACCTAACATCTATAAATATACAGGGTTGCCCACAAAGGATGAGACTGACGAGAAGTATTTAACCTCTAAACATGTGTATTTTTAAAAGTTGTTAGTTCATCTTCGAAACATACTTACAATCCACCACCAATTTATATTAAATATAGTGTAAACAATAAATATGTAACATTCCTTATCCTTTCCTTTCTTTATCCTTTCCTTACCATATCCTTTCCTTTCCTTTGCTTTCCTTATATTTCTATTTTCTTGTTTTTTTTTAACATTTTCTCCTGAAACACTTTGTATGTTTTTGTTATATTTCATAAATAAATAATTTTTTACTTTACTTTTTTTGTACATAAATATATTCGTACAGTGTACATAAATATATATTCGTGCAATGTACATAAATATATTCGTACAGTGTACATGAATATATATTCGTACGATGTACATAAATATTTTCGTACAATGTACATAAATATATTCGTAAAATGTACATAAATATATTCGTACGTACGATGTACATAAATATATTCGTAAAATGTACATAAATATATTCGTACAATATACATAAATATATTCGTAAAATGTACATAAATATATTCGTACAATATACATAAATATATCCGTACATGTACATAAATATATTCGTACAATATACATAAATATATCCGTACATGTACATAAATAGTCACAATTAAGTTGAATATGGACAACTCTAAAGAGTCAAGTCAAGCTAAAGTAAATTGTAAGTAGAATTTTAATCTTATAGGTCATCCATAGATATTAAATAGGTTTATTACTCCATTATGTTTTCAATCATAACTCCATTAATTGGATAGCTATTGAGAAGAATAAAATGGTTTTGATTTTTATGATTTGTAACTAAACAATTTGATCTTCATGAACTCTGCGTAGAAAACAAAGCTTGAGAAGCTACGAGGTTACAAAGTTTGTCAAGTATTTATCCGTCAAATAACACTCTATTTATAGATTTATAGATTCTTTGTAAAAGTTAATTTTTAGGTTTTGCTGCAAAAACAATGGCGGATTAAACACTTTTTAATCCTCCAGTTTATTAGTGAAATTTAAGAAATTCCAACTTTCTGGAAGTGATATTTATTTTTATTTTTGACATGCCAAAACCGTTCCTGTCAGGCCCAAAACAAAATGTCGCTCCAAAATTTCTCCTTTTTTGTACCCTACAAAAAAAAAACATATTCGAAGCAAAATGAAGATTTTTGCAGAAATAGATTGATTAATTGATTAATTTGCGAGGCTAGGAAATATTGCATTTTTACAAGAAAATCCCATTCTAGCCTTTTCATTATAACTTCTCAGTATTTCTTCATGTTTCCTATGATAAAAAAGAAATATTTAAGCCCCTTCAAAATTTTATCTGATCATTAATTTGTAGGATAACGTCGGCTTTCTAGCTTTACAGTGGTTAGTTTTGATATTTTCTACATTTTAGAAGCAGAAATACATACTATTGGGACTTTTTGTAGAGAAACAAAAATTTGAAAATAAGTATTTTTAATTAAACAAAACATGGATGCCTATTTTATATTAAGTCAGACAAAGCTGTTATGGGCACCGTTGTAAATCGGACATGCCACTCTTGCAATTACATTATATAGTCCCTTTCAGGGTAGTAAGGGGGAGGAGGGGGGGGGGATAGGTAAATCACCACTAGCTCGCTAGCCTCTACTAACGCCTGTTTGTGCAGCGGGGGTGTTAATTACATTTAGTTTGTGTTTAATTTGACGGTTAAAGTATATAATTATCAAATAATATCAATATTATTATTTACCTAAATATTAATTAAAAAGAATAGGAGGGGAATGGGGGGGGGGTCGACTACAAAAAAAAATTAAAAACAGTTTGATTTGTAAAAGTTAGAGAGTAGAATATATATTAGAGGGGAATTTAGAGAATCTCTTGAGTATGAATTTTTTCAGTCCCTTTCAGCCTGAAAGGGAGTTCAAAATGTACAAATCATGTAAATGTTCACAAATTATATGCAGTAGAGTACATTAATACAGTATGTTCCCTAGACTATTCATTTTAATTTAGAATTTGTGAAAGCTGTTAAATAAACTCTATAATGAATTAGGTGAATAAAAGACATCATTTGATTTATAATTATAACGGAAAATCATCGTTTGTAAAGTAAAAGGCATAGAGTCTATGTGAAATGATCATTGGTCAATTATAAAACCAGCCTATTTCAAAATTTGGTTTTCTTTTAACATTAATTTTAGATTTTCAACAAAATGATATTCCAGGGCCCAAAAGGTTATATAGCATAAATATGTGAAGTACACCTGCAGTATGGAAACGGTACAATAAAATGGCCGTTTTACACTTTTTCAAGTAAATTCCCCTCTAAAATATATTCTATTCTCTTTGATTAAATACGACTTTGCGCTCTATTATCAAATTGTTCACCGTAAACATGTCTCATAGGTATCAAATGAATCCTAAAGTTTGTCTCAGCAATATAATGCAGTTTCCGCTCAACTACCATGTCTAGCCGGTCTCTCTCTTTAAAGTCGCCTTTCTATTCCAGAGTTCTCTGGTTTTCACTTTATAGAATAAGAACAAATGAGATTAAACATTGCAATGTATACTATTGTGTGGAATGTGCATTAACTTTTATTTTATTTTATTTGTAATAATAAATTATACAAATAAACGTCAATAAAACTACATTTAGGATATATTCTGGTACACTATTTTATAGACCATTGATCCATTATTAGTCACAGTGGAACAGTAGTATTGAGAACAATTAGATCTAGTTTTGTAGATTTTGCTTTTTTAGTTTACAGGCCATAAACCAACCAGATTTGGCCATTTAAAGGGAAAAATATTAATGTGAATTTAGGTGACCACCCACCTTTAGATTTATGATAAAGGTACAAAACCTCTATTTGTTCAACAGTGAAAAAGATATCTTAAACATCTGGGATTTAGTTAACTTTTCTATATTTTTGCTGGGCTAAAGTTGTAAAGAATACCATAGTTATACATATGAGGTTTAGTTTAATAGGAAAATATATTTAAAATATCATGTTTGAAGGTGAAGAATACATTTTTGTACCGTATATAAGGTCACTTTAGCTAAATAGAAAAATAGTTCTAATAAATAATATCATATTTGAAAATGAAGTAAATAGTTGTACCTAATACACGCTAATTGTCATGAACATCAGAAGTAAATATTTATATTTAAATTGCTAAAATCCGTAGAACGTAATAAAACAGTTGCTCTTGAGGATAAAAAGTTCTTGAGGTAAAACTCCTTGTCGATATGATGATTAATTATCAAAAGATGTCTTAGCGAACTAACCATTTACTAGAGGAAATACGTAGTCTTAGAGAACTAACCATTTACTAGAGGAAATACGTAGTCTTAGAGAACTAACCATTTAATAGAGGAAATACGTTTAATATCAACTGTCTACTCAGTAGTGTTTAATCTCTTAGTAAACGTTTAGGACCAATTCTATAGTGTTTAATCTCTAAGTATAACATCAAGTGCCTCCTCTATAGTGTTTAATCTCTAAGTATAACATCAAGTGCCTCCTCTATAGAATTTAATCTATAAGAATAACATCAAGTGCCTACTCAATAGTGTTTAATATCTAAGTATAACATAAAGTGCCTACTCTATAGTGTTTTATCTCTAAGTATAACATTAAGGGCCTCCTCTATAGTGTTTAATGTCCAAGTATAACATCAAGTGCCTCCTCTATGTTGTTTAATATCTAAGTATAACATCAAATGCCTCCTCTATAGTGTTTAATCTCTAGGGTAAACATCAAGTGCCTACTCTATAGTATTTAATCTATAAGTATAACATAAAGTGCCTCCTCTATATTGTTTAATCTCCAAGTATAACATCAAGTGCATACTCTATAGTGTTTAATCTCTAAGTATAACATCAAGGGCCTCCTCTATTTGTTTAATCTCCAAGTATAACATCAAGTGCCTACTCTATAGTTTTTATTCTCTAAGTATAACATCAAGGGCCTCCTCTATAGTGTTTAATCTCTAAGTATAACATGAAGTGCCTATTCTATAGTGTTTAATCTCTAAGTATAACATCAAGTGCCTCCTCTATAGCATTTAATCTCTAAGTATAACATCAAGTGCCTACTCTATAGTGTTTAATCTCTAAGTATAACATCAAGGGCCTCCTCTATAGTGTTTAATCTATAAGTACAACATGAAGTGCCTACTCTATAGTGTTTAATCTCTAAGTCTACCATCAAGTGCCTCCTCTATAGCATTTAATCTCTAAGTATAACATCAAGTGCCCACTCTTTAGTGTTTAATCTCTAAGTATAAAATAAAGTGCCTCCTCTATAGTGTTAATTCTCCGAGGAAAGTATCAACTGCTTACTCTATAGTTTGTAGTCTCTAAGGTTTTGAAAGAGCTCTCAAGTCTGAACACCTTTAATATTATTTACAGTCTATTCAGAGGGGAAATCTTCAAGTTACAAACTTGACATCATTCATTTATCATATGTAAATATTTATACACCATATTTTGGTTTTTAATATTCATTTATCAAATATAAATATTATACGCCATATTTTGGTTTTTATTATTCATTTGGTTTCATATTTGAATAGATATTAAAAACTGATTTAACATGTTTGTTTGTAGGGTTCAACAACATTGGTTAAGCCCTAATTAAACATTTATGTATAACGATTAAATTATAAACATTAACCTAGATTTTAAACATTTAAACAGTTTCACTAATGAAAAATTGTCCAGGAACCAGGAGCTGTATAAAAAAATATTTGAATTTCAAAAGTTTTTCTTAAAAGTACGAATTAAATTCCTTACTAAAACTTGAAGGGAGTGTTTGCGAAAAATGAAAGGGGGTATAGGCTTAATGCGATAAAAAAGCGCTTTTGATCGCTACTAATCTTACTTCTATCTGTTGCGTCTATAAGGAGAAACTTGTTAAAGACGTCTCACACCGAATAACTTAGCGCCCATACAAATTCATAAAATTGCAACATACGACTTGGACTGTAAAAATCAATTTAATTTCAAACAAATCATTCAGATACTACCTATAGTCTTCGATTATCTTTCGCCACATTTGTATATAGTTTATATTTTATAATATAAATATATTATATAAATATTATGTAAATTGTGAACATCTTTGTGTACATTTTAAAACAAAAACAAAAAAAATCGCGGATTTCATGAACAAATTTTGTGGTTTTTGAAAATTTATTGGAATTCAAAGCGTTAAATACACATTCCTTTATGTAAAAAGCTTTTTTTGTGGCATAAAAACAATTTCAAAGGAATTTCACTAATAAACTTAAACCAACTCTTTACAATAGGAATGTCATTTACTCTTGTTAAAATTAGAATCAATCAAATTTTAAACCCCTCCAAATTCAATGAAACCTTGAGGGGGGGGGGGGGAATTTTCAATACTTCTATTTTTTCTAAGAATAAATGAAACAATTCTAATTTTCATTGGTTAACTGTGCTGCTCAAAAGTCAAAGACATTACAATTGAAAACTTATTTGATTGCATTATTAACTAGTTGAAGTCATAGTTAATTCCGCCGTTTACCCGCGCTTGGTCGTAAATTACCATTTTAGCTATTTTTCCATATTAGAGTGGACAAACTCAATTTAGAATCTCAAAACCAAGCTAAGAACATTTTCGTGGTTCTCCCGATTTCCCCCCAAAAAATATGAGGAAAATCATCCATATGGGTTTATGAGTTATGATCGGACATACAAACAAACAAGAAAAAAACTGAGATTAAAACTTTAATACATTTTTGATGCTTAACAGAATTATTTTGAACATTTCAGAGAGAAAATTAATTTGAAGAAAATGCCTCCTAGAAGAATGAATGCTGGATAGAGGATGAGGTTTCAACTATCATTATGAGGAAAAAGTGGTAATATTTTAAACCAAAGTTAATCACAATTAACTTTTTGACCAATAATTATTTTTAAATTTTAATTTTAAAAAAATTCCGTAAATTAGATGCTATCAGGTGTAAGTATTTACATCTCTATTTTTCTTAATCTCAATTTTCTTCTTGTTGCTTGTTCATCATCCATCATGTTTGGCAAATTTTAAAAAGAAAAAAAATACAATTATTTTTATTTTAAATTTTTTTTTATTTGTCAATTGGAATAAATCAAATCTGTTCAGAGATGAAAACATAAATACTAAGTGGCTAAACATTTAACTGGTTGCATATTGCATTGCATGCAGCATTTTTTAATTCTTTTGAATATTTAGAAAAAAATAATAAAACTTCCAAAACTGTTAAATGGTAAAGTAAACAAACAAACTAAAGGCACATCACTAAATGCATGTGTTTTGTTAAAAAGCACAATTCCTTGGACTACCATGATTTAAAAATTTCAGAACCATAAGATCAATGGTGAAAATGGTGCTAGAAAATTTTTCTTCTACGGCAAAAGTATTGCTGCATAAATAGTGAAAATATATTACTATTTATACTAATTTTTCATGGCCTTTTCCAAAATGAAATTTTAAAAATTATAGTTAATTAATTTTATATGTTCTACCCTAGCTAGAAAAAAATTTAAAATAGTATTTTTTAGTCAAGTTTCATAAAAAAAGCGCTATGGGAGCAGCAATACTGTTTTTTTCAAGGTTAAAGGGACTGTTTTTCTGACTCAAAAAGTGTTTATTTCTGTAAATCATCAGCGTAAATTAAGAAAGCAAATAAACTGTATTTTTAAATGTGGAATTTTACCTAAAATAAACGTCATTAGGCTAAAATTTGATATTCCTGCAAATATAAAGAATAGAAGTATTATTTTAAAGTATTAAATATTTATTTTTATTTTTAGAACTAGAATACTTATACTTTTCCTGAAGCTATGGAATTTTCCTATAGGATGTTTTGTACTGAACACAAATTTTTGATTAAAGGGAGTGTTTGCAAAAAATGAAAGGGGGGTATAGGCTTAGGTCAAAACCTAAAGTCGATTTTTATTTAAGGCATTCATATTTAGTTTATATTTAATATTTGTTTTGTATACAATGCTCTTTAAACACCGAAATAGTTGGCTGCTAGATAGGGTTTCCATTTTTCCAGAACAAAATTTCCATTTTGGAAATGAATGGAATGATCCGGAAATTTGTTACGTAACCAGAATTCCAGGATAATTCTGGATCAAATGGAAACCAGAATGTTTACTGCTTACATGATAAAATCCGGACATTTTTCTGGTTTACGGAATGGAAATTGTAAAATTTTCAGTTTCCATTTTATAAACCAAAATTTTTTCCAGTTTACTTAACATTAACCGTAAAATTTCCAGTTTCCATTTTGAATTCAGGAAATTTTTTAGGTTTACATAACGGAAACCCTAAAATTTCCAGTTTCCATTTCGAAAAATGAAAGTTTTAAAGATTTACATAGGGAAAACCATAAAATTTCCAGTTTCCATTTTGTTAATAGGAAATTTTAACACATTGTTAGACATAGAAAGCAATGTTAAAACATTAGAAGTTAAAACTTATTAGTTGACATATATTAAATACGCATTTAAGTCTATAATTATATATTCACAAATATTTTACTTTAGTTCATCATGACTATTTTACAGTTACAGTTTTCACTTTCCCCACAATATTTTTTGACAAATTGGTTTTTATTTTTCAAAGGGGTCCCCCCCCCCCCCCTCTACCCCCTCAGGTTGGGATGAAATAAACCATATAAATAAGAGTTTAAAAAAATAGACTTTAAATTGGTGAATTAAAAAATAATAAATTTCGCCATTTTTTACCACATAAATTTATAAACCAGTTTTAAACCTTCCTTTGGGCCATATGAGCTGCCTCACAAATTTTTGGCTCGGTTGGTTCAGCTGTTTTGACGTTTATTAGATACAGACGGACAAACAAACAGACGAGTAAAGCATATTAATAGAGTGAGAACCAGAAAACTATGGAATAGGAGGACAACTTTTAGACTTAAGTTATGACTTTAAATATTGCAATGAACATGAGACATGGCAATTATGTAGTATATGCTATACTGTTTAAGACAAATTTAAGATGTCCTTAACGTTTTTCCACAGCTTCTTCCCAGAAAATTCCAGAACCATTTTTCTGCAACAATATTCCAGAACATTCTGTAATTCCGGAACAATGTTCTGGAAATTGTTCTGTTTACAGGGGGAAAGTCATTCAGGAAATCTTTTCGGAATTTCGGAATTCTGTAACCTTTTCCATAATGGAATGGAACAAATTTTCGGATCATTTTCTTATGTAAACCATAACCCAGAATTACTATGGAATTTGAATGATTATATGTGGCAGAGATACCTAGCGGAAAACATGTTGATTTAAGTGCATTTTATATAAAACAAATAACAAATATTATGAAATATTAACTATATACAAATGCGTCAAAAAATAATCGATGACTTTAGGTTGTGATATCTGAATGATTTGTTTAAAATTAGATTGATAATTTTACAATACAAGTCCTTTATGGCAACTTTCTGAATTTGTATGGATACTACTGTTTTTTTACTAGTTAAGTAAAATGTCTGTTTACAGTGCCCCTTTACCTGTGTCTCATGTTCATTGGATAATTTGAGTTTGAAAGATGCCTATTTAAAGTTTTTTGGTTATTACTGTATTGTTAAAAAAACTTGAAATTGTAAGTTTAGTTGAAGGTTAAGCCAGTATAATGTAAGGAAGTATTTAAGTATTGGTTAGGTTGGTATATGATATATTACTTTTGTTTTCCTAGACTAACATTAATGTAATTCATCATGATATTAAGTACCAGCCTCAAAATATTCTTTGTCATCAAAATATTTATTCAAAACAGAATCATAAAAATCATTAATAACAATAATAACAATAAAATTAATAACAATTAATAACAACGTAAAAAATTGGGGATATTTTAGTTTTTAATTGGTGGATTTAAAAAAAATGTTATCAAAAATTCTTAACAGAAAAACTGAATTACAACAAAAAATGGCAGTGTTTTGAGTCTTTTTATATATGGTTACATATCTACAAGCAAACCAACAAAAAAACTCCAAAAATCGGAATCAGGGCATCACAGCCACATTTTTTAATGTTCATATTTTAAAAAGTAAAAAAAAAAAAATGGTTTTTAAATTTTCAGCTTGTACGCACTGAGAGCGTGCACTTACAAACATAAATATACAAAAGTTTAAAATTATTTTAAAACATTTAAATTGTAAATATTACTGTTTCTAGTTAGGAATGTGAAGGTTAATCTATTATTCATTATCGATTTAAATTATAAAAAGAAAGCTATTTTTCCTTGAAGAATTTTTCAGAAAGCGCTTTTAAAAATATCCTGCATTACTACTGATCATTTTCCAGATTAATTAAACATGAAATATGCCAATTTTAGTAGAAACAGTGTAGAAAAATAAGCTACAAGGTCATATGATATTTCTCTAAAAAAGAAAGGCATTTTTTATATAAAAAAGTGAGTTTTATTGTGTTTTAACCAAGGTCAGGTAATAATTAGAAATTGTTATTTTTTTCAAAAGAATATTTGAAAGATTGTGAAATTATATTCTTTAAACAAGAGTTGATGGGGGGGGGGGGCAATGACTCCATGCTTTATTTTTGTTTTCGTGACAAAATATATATCCTCCCAGCACACACAATTCTGTTTTAAAGAAAGGAACATTGTGTAAATTCTTCTTCAAAAAAGTAGTAAGTAAAAATTGGCATGGAATTTTACATTAGTGGCTCATATTTCTTATTTCTACATTAGGAATCATGAAGAAGGAATTATGAACAGATGAAAGGTTGTGCAATAATCTTTATAGTTTATAAAAAAAACAGGGTTCTATTGTAAAAAAAACAGGTTTGAAAAGTGGTAACCTACGCCAATGTTAACTTTAGTGGGAAATTGTTGAAATCACACTAATGAACAAATTACTTCTAGTGATAACCAGAAAACTCTGAAATAGAAAGACGATCAATCACCAATTAAGGAAAATGGGTCTGTTTACAATGCACCATTGCTGTGTCCAATGGATTATTCAAACTCATAACTTGAGTCTAAATGTCATCTTCCTATTTCAGAGTTTTCTAGTTCTCACTTGATATCTTTAGTTGACATACTTGCTATTGATTTGGTTGGTGGTCTCAGATTAAAGCTTCAGTTGACATTGATTGCTATCTCAATTTACTGCCTATGTGACATTCTCCTTCTTGACATCCATTGATATTCTTGATTGGCATCCTTAAATGGCATTCTAGGCACACAAATTTCACCGGAAGGGAATTGTTCATTTGGCGTACTGTCCAGTTTTTAATCTGTCTGAGTACTGCACGGCTTAATCTAGTAGGTTCAACTTCGGCCTGGTACTTGAAATGAACAAGAGTTTCCAGAAAAGATTGCTACCTTAAGTTAATATTTCCATTTCCTTAGTGACATAATTACAGTTGACATCTTTGGTTGTCATTTTTGCTTTAATATCCTTGATTGACATCCTTGATTGACTGACAGCTGTGTCAGATAGTTTTGTTTGAGGCTGAAAGTAAAGAGTGTATTAAAGCTATTAACCTACTTAGCACAATTTACAACTATACTAACGGAACTCTAATGTTGTTTTCCAACCTTAATTAAGAAAATATGTAGAAGTAGCATTTTCAATAATCGGCATCTTGTAACTAAAAACTATTTTAAGGTTTAAGATTATTAGAAAAAAAAACTACAAAACGTGTGAAAATCATTCATAAACTAATTTTTGATGGAAAAAATATTGTTCATCATATCAAGTTTCACTTTTTAAAGTTATTTATTAAAATGATATTTAATTTTAAAATGTCTGTTCAAAATAAAAAAATCTTTAGAACAAATTAATTTCCAAATAATATATATGAGTTTTAAATAATTTTTTTTTAATTTAGGGAGCGTTGGTGGTCGAATATCCTACAGCTGACTGTACTGAGTGTACACTTGCGCAGTGCCGGGGGATTTTCTTTAGGTGCACCTACAGCTGCTTGCTCAGCTGATATGAAACCAAGGCATGGATTCGCACCACAGGTAAAAAAAGGTTTCAACGCTAGTGTTTCTTAAAGTCTTAATTATATGGTTTGATTTATACGGATAATGCTAAACATTTATATCATAGATTAAAAAACACAGATAGAAAATATATGCTGTATTTTCAAGATTTAGGGTTTTTTAGTTCACACTAACCCTGAGGCAGAGGCCCAATGGGTTACGCGCATCCGCAGAGAACAGGCTTTCTTTCTGTGTTGTAATTTAACGCGGCATGGGCGTTAATCCTTTTTTGGCTTCTGCCTTAGGGCTGTTGTGAACAAAAAATCTGTACGGTTATTAATCTATGATAGATATGATCGGCATGACTTTGGATTGACGAATAATTGGAAAAGTTGAAAATGTGAAGCACTTTTTTTTATAAAAATAAATGAATAAATTTTTTTAGAAAAACTAAGTTTTAGAATTTTTTTTTGCTTATGACACCCCCGGCCACCTAAGAATGTACAAAACAAATTTCAGCCCATTTGGTTGGCTATACACAACATATATATTCGAATGTCTTGTTTTTTATATACAGTGAAATACTTAATAACGAATACATCGGAAGAATTTATCAAATGTCGTCTTGACAATTTTTCAATGAGTTTTATACTATATTACGTAAATTTCAGTATTTGCGAAAATAAATAAATAGCCATGAATATGCGGGAACAGTTTTAAAGAGTTACATATAATTATTTAATTAAAAAACTAAATATCTGCAGAAAGTGAAGAATACGACATTTGATGAATTCTTTCAATGTATTCGTTATTAAGGGTTTCACTGTAGATAATTTGATTTATGATTTATAATTTGGTTAACAAGGTCAAATTTAGGTTTCACACGTCATAGCTCGGTGTGGAAAAGTCGCACTTTAGATTCTGAATTGTTAGATTAATGATGTTAAAAAAACTGAACTTACAATAAATATCTACATTCGAATGACGTCAGACTGTGACATTCTAGAATGTGAATTAGCCACTGGAAATAATGTTTTAAATATGTTATTAAAATGTATGTTTTTCGCTTTCTTGGGTTCAATATTGTTAAGAACTTTTAATAGACCACGAAAATTTGACTCAAAATTTGTGTAACAATTGCAAAGATGGAAATGGCTGATTTACAAACCTGATCAAAAATGGGGAATACAACTATTTTTTGACTCAAAAATAATCATTTCTGATCATTTTTTTTTGTTTCTTGTGCAAGAAATGCTAGACCGATAAAATTAAATTTTTTTTTTTTATTTCTGTATTTTTTCGAATATTTTTTTCCACCGGCAACGCCAGGCCCTTCAGCTAGTGACTTATAATTCTTTTATGAATAATTGATTACAATCCTTGAGGTCTCTGTAAATGCATGCTAGGGTTCTATAGTAAATTAATATTTGATGAATCTTCAAGGTTTATTGTTAACCCTGCTAGATGGGGTGCAGGCTTTCACCTCAAACCCGTAAATTATCCAAATTGAAATTCCTTTATTATTCGTTTGGTTTTGGTGTCCTCTATTATTATTTGTTTCCAATAATCAAACTACCTAGTTTGATGGATGATACTTAAATTTGGTTGGAGGGGGGGGGGGGGTTGTACCTATCTCCCCCCATTCAGAAGATGTGCACTCTCTTAGAATTAGGCCGGAATTAAGATAATCTCGGGCGCTGAGGGATTGGGGGGTTTGCTACTATATTGTTCTTTGTTTTAAGAAAATTTAGATTTAAAGCTTAAGAATGATTTTTATTTCTATGTTATAAAAAATAAAAAAGGCGAAAAATTCTAAGGATTCTTTTTCAAATTTTTATAATTATTTTTTTTATAGTTTTTATAAAATAAAATGGTACGAGGCATAGTTTAATTATTTCTCTATCTGCACGTCTGGAGATTCTCTTTTTCTTGCTTAAGTTCTGAGATTGTAAATTCGAATTGGTCATAATCTCCACAAATAGATTGTTAAGTAAAATGTAGTATTTGTACACTCTCAGTAAAGCTGTATTCTTACATCACAAGTGTCCGACAAAATTATTTATAAATATCTTACAGTGAAAAAGGTGCAATTTTTTTAGTTATTTATTTTCCGTTTTTACATTTTTTATTTAATCTTGAAATGCCAAATGATGTGAGAAAATTTCGTTTTCCTTGTTATATTTGACACTTGTGACGTAGTGTATAATTGATCCATTTCTCTGTTGCCACCTATTTTACTTTTTCTATCTATTTGATCTCCAGAGGAATCTTTTTATTTTGAATTTCCACGAATTCTAATTAACAGCAGAGAGAAAGAGTTTTTCTTGGAACGAAGTCAAAATCATTAGAAAATAAAACTGTCAGACAAAAAAAAAACAGATTGGAGTTGTCTGAAGAAGTTATTCACGCCACTGTGCTCTCATTTCCCAAGGTTTAACTCATTATAGATATAATAAAGAGCGTGGCTCTACTGAGAAAGAACTCAATAATCGAATCTAAAAACGAAATAAACCGATCTAGGTTACATACACCAGAAAAAGAGTCTAGAAAGTTTAACAACTTGTACTCTTATGTCACAACAACATGAATAAACGATTATGCCCCCCCCCTCCCCCCCCCACACCCCCCGACAAAACATTTCATATTATTACATTTTAGAAAGTAAAATTTCTACATTAATATATTTCCTACTTCTTATATTTTAAGTTTGCCGCCCAAATTTGATCTATCTATCTATCTATCTATCTATCTATCTATCTATCTATCTATCTATCTATCTATCTATCTATCTATCTGTCTATCTATCTATCTATCTATCTATCTATCTATTTAGAGTACTGAGTCCCCTGCTGAGCTAGTGGTTGACCGGCACACTCTACCAGCTGACCAGTATTTAAGGTTATTAATATGTCAATCAAATGAAGTTAAAAGGACTGTTTGCAATTTTTCAAGTTGACATTATTTTGAAAGTTTTAAAATCAAAACGTGACCTTTTTGAGCAAAAATGATCGGTTTTCGATCTTGAAATCAAATGAATTTTATTAATCCACTTTTGCAGCGAAACCACAATTAAAATGTTTTATTTTTTCATAGAAATTCTAAAATATCTTTAATATTCTTGCTCAGGTAAAATGTACATGGTTGAAACGTTATCATTGTGACTCTTAAAAAAGAAATTGTAATTTCACTTTGTAATTCATAAAATTATTAATTACCATTTTTTTTATCTATGTACATTTATAAAGTAGTAATCACTGCTTCGACTGCTTTGGAAATGCGCCAATTCATACCATGAAAATCCGCCAAATAGAATATTAAACCGGTTTTTTGAATTCAACTCTGTGGAAAATAAGATTCAGCTTGAATCCGAAAGCTCAAGCCGTAAATAAAGTCCAACGACATCTTAGACCCGAGCCGTATTTCCCCAAAATTTTAAATCGCGGGCTCTGGTTTCGAAATTTTGATTTAATATTTAATTTCTGTTTGTCTAGAGTTACTCTTCGAAGCACCCGACCTATAAAAGGATTTCTTCTCAAGGCAGAGAGTGTTACAACAGCAGATAAAGGTTAGAAATTAGATAATAAATATTTATGTTATATATTCCATATATGGACTTTTGTATGTAAACTCATCACACAAAGTTAAACAAAATTATAAAATTTAGTTATTTTGGCCGAACGTTGGACTATTTCGGCCGGATGTTGGACGATTTTAAAATACCACGGACAATTAACTAAAGCTAGCATGATATAAATCTAAAATTTTGAAATAGGGTTATAAAGTTACATCTCTATACACTGATGTCGTCTTTTACTCTTATAAAAACAAGACAAAAAAATCTAACATAATTGCAGCATCCCCAGATTATAGAATGACCATTTTATATCTTAGAAAATACCGAAGAAGGAGCTTTTGGAAGCTGGTATATTCCATATCTTAATGATAGTTCTATACTGTCAGAAGCAAGGTAATTTATACCTACCTTAATACAGTTTATACCTACCTATCTACCTTCATACACTTTACTTTATACTCACTTACCTACCTATCTATCTACCTTAATACAGTTTACTTTATACTCACTTACCTACCTATCTATCTACCTTAATACAGTTTAACTTACCTACTTATCTATCTACCTTAATACAGTTTAACTTACCTACTTATCTATCTACCTTAATACAGTTTACTTTATACTCACTTTTCTACCTATCTATCTACCTTAATACACTTTACTTTATACTCACTTACCTACCTATCTTTCTACCTTAATACACTTTACTTTATACTTATTAACCGTTATATCTTACTACCTGTATACAGTCTACTTTATACTCCATTACCTACATATCTATCTACCTTGCTACACTTTACTTTATACTTATTATCCTTCCTATCGTACCACCTGTAAACAGTTTACATTATACTTATTCACCTTTCTACATAGACCTTCTATCTACCTACCTTACTACATATTACTTAATGATTACTCGTCTTTCTCCTTAACTACCTTTTTGCATATTATTTTAAACTTATGCACCCTCTTATCTACCTGACTTACAACATATTACTTTATTTTTACGCACCTGAAAAAAATGTGTTCATCCTATTTAGCTCTTTGTTTATTGTTCAAAACAGTATTGAAAGTCGAAATAAAGCCAATTTATGTTGTTGAAGAAACAGTTGCTATAAATGCCGTTTTAACCTACAAAAGTAGTCCTAATATTTGAAATTGTGCTCGATCCCTTTTCCAAAGATTTTCAAAATAAATTTCAGATACAAATTTATTTTTAACGTTTTATACAACAGAACAGAATAAATTTCACATTTCCAATTGTGGATTTAAAAAAAAAACCATCAACAGATATTTGGAATTTCTTTTGAAAACCTTGGAAAAAGGAACCAAGTATATTTCCAGAACCTTTTGAAGGTTAAAACGGTATTTTAGAATAAAATGTTTCATCGACGATCCTCCCTCTCCATTTATAAGCATGTAACCTGCCCTTAATTTTTTTATTAAAATTCAACCACGTTTAGAAGTGAAAAATACAACCAAGTTAAGTGGTGAAACAGTTATTGAACCTACCAACCTACCAACCAACCTACCTACCAACCTACCAACCTACCAACCTACCAACCTACCAACCTACCAACCTACCAACCTACCAACGTATCTACCTACCTACCTACCTACCTATCAACCATACTAACCTAGGTACCTGCACTGTGGGACTGGACAACAGAATGCTGTAACGCACAGTGGTCGAACCAGTAGCATATACGTTGTATCCTTTCAGGCAGCAAAACATAATTCATATTTTTCATAATCTATATTTTTTAATAAAGCACTTAACAACTGAACAAAGAGCTTGACATGGAATGAAATTTCTAATGACGCATCATTTTAAAAGTTGTATTTCCGACCAGTTAGAAATTTCATTGATCAACAATAAGGCAGCTATATTCTCGTTTTAAAAATGTTTAATTTTGTCTTTTCTGCTGCACACATCCTTATCTAACATTGAAAGAGACATCCCAATTAAAATTTTCAATTTTCAAGTCGAAAATACGAGGATTTTCTTTATTTTTTTTAACTCTAAATAAGGGTACTGCTGTTAATTGGTATCAAACTTTAAATATATAAATTATGTCTAAATCCCCGTTAACCAAATTATAGAATATTTTCTCTCTCAATTAAAAATAGAATGAATTCGTGAAAAATAAAACAACTATTAATAATTTAGTTTTCCTTCAAATTCTCGTTGTGACTCACTAGAAAATTTAAAAATTTTTCCACAAATTCTCCTGCTTTTGCCAAATAATACTGTTCTAAAAATATATTTTTCAAAATTTCCTGTCAGGAATTGTACACTCTTAAGGAAGCAGGAATGGAATTATCAATTTGATCAAATGCATAAAACTGTAAAAATCAGAAAACTGCATTTATAGATATAGATATTGTTGTAAAGCACATAACTTTACTAGGAAGTTATAAAATAAATTATTAAGTGAAATGGGTCTGTTTACACTGCACTGTTGTTGTGCCTCATGTTCAATTGACTATTTAATGCTTTAACTTGGGTCCAAAAGTCGACTTCCTATTCTAGAGTTTTCTGGTTATCACTGTATTTAAAAGTAAACTTTAAAAAAGTAAAAAAATATTAAATCATGAAAATTTATCCCACGCAAATATTTAAAAAAAATCAAAAAATGTTCAAACAATTTTACAAAGTCTTTTTTTTAAAATAAAAAAAAATTATAAGAATTATTATAAATTATAAGCGTAGGTCTTTGAAAGTTTTTCACACTTTCATTATATCAACTATAGCTGGGCAAAACTATAATTGGTGTATTTTTAAACCCTATCCCGATTGGGTAATTTTTTTTTTTGGGGGGGGGGGGTTTGTTGAAAAATTTCAAGTGCGAAGTTTGTAAAATTAAGAAGTTTGATCAATGAGCATTCTATCTGAAACAGTTTTCGAACAGTCGACACCACGTCCCCTTCCCCAACCGTGATAGGGTTAAGATGCATGTATTTTGCTCCTAAATTTTAATTTGT
This sequence comes from Eurytemora carolleeae, assembly GCF_000591075.1. Lineage (NCBI taxonomy): Eukaryota > Metazoa > Arthropoda > Copepoda > Calanoida > Temoridae > Eurytemora > Eurytemora carolleeae. The sequence continues at coordinate 108,933 of NW_019397883.1, read as the reverse complement.
TGTTCATTGTGTTTTTGCCACCACACCCACGTCCCCAAAGAATCAAACAGAGCTAAATAAATTTAAAATTTTTTTTCTCAAATTAGAATATCGTTTCTAAAATTGTCATGAGAGAATTCAATGAAGATTAAAGTAACATTCTAAAACTTAATCTAAAGAAAGTTTTTCCTTAAGAATTTTTTTAAAGTTTTCATCAATTTTTATAAGGAATATCCAAAAAATTTATTTATTAAATTTTAAAGATTTCACAAAGCTTCTAAAAAAACTTTACTTTACTCACGCAATGTTTAAATATTTTAATGATGAATTCATGTCAAATCTGGATTTAAGTTTGAAAAACTAATAATTTTACTAACAATGTTTAAATATTTTAATGATGAATTCATGTCAAATCTGGATTTAGTTTCAAAAATCTAAAATTGAACTGAAGTGAACTCGAATAGTTGCCTTTTTCCTTAAAGATTTTACCAAATTTTCTAAGATTAAATAAAATTCCTAGAATGACGGCATGATAAAAGTTATTCTTGACCATAGGGAGAATAGAACTTCAATGGACTCACAAATAATTTGTATTCCATTAAAAACCTCAGATTTACTTCACTGAATACCAACAAGTGTTTTTTTTATTCCAGACATATGAATACATAACAAGAGTTTTTATAATATTTAAGTCTTTAAGATCAAATGCCGCGGAAAAATGAGTTTAATATTAATATATCAATTGCATTCATATTTCAGGGATAATTTTTCCGCGGTATTTGATCTTAAATATGAAATAGGACATTATAAAAACTCTTGCTATGTATTCATATATCTGGGATTCACTTTTATTTTATCCTTTTTTATCCCCCCCCCCCCCTCCTTCCTCCAACCTTCCTTTCTCCATTTCCCCGTCCTTTTTCTAAATACTTATGTTTTTATAAATTAGTGGAAGCCTCCAGAAATATACAGTGGTATAATTATTCTACGTGCAACTGTAGTATTGGATTACAGGTAAAATAGTAGTGTTTAAATGGTGTTTTTGCCCTGGGTGGCCTCTTTTTAATCTATGGCGAAAATATTCTGAAACCCTTATATTCCTAGCTGAGCTGGGGTAAAATTTTCACCATTTTCTTATAAGTTTAAAAGTAAAATATCACTCCAGCTGAGTACACCTTTCAATATTTGCGAATTTTTTGCTATGAAGTTCCCGCATTCTTTTGAATTATCATCTTCCAGTATTAATATTTGGGATTTTCTTTAATATGTACTTTTTATAAGTTTAAACTTTATATTACATGTTAAATAATTGGCGTGCCATTTCGATATTGTTAACATTTGAATTCATATTTCTTAATATTTTCCAAAGCATAAAATTATCTAAAACCCTTCTGGTTGAAGGGTAATTAAAGTTAAAGAATCAGAAAGAATTTGAATCATTGATTCAAATTTGAACCGGCGGGATGCAGTTTAGCGACCCCTCAAATTAAAAAAATTCGGTCCCAGGATATTTAAAAAATAAAAGTTAATCCAGCCAATTTATCTTAAAAATAAAATTTTGTTTAGAACATACTGGACTGACGTTAGTTCTCCTCCTATAACTGTACTGCCGGCTGAAAATGAGATTAAAACAGATCTCGATGAAGATGGAAACAACTTGGTTGACTCAAGTGAATCTGTTACAATAGTTCCAAAGACTAGCATAGTAGTTGATGCTAATTCTATAGGAGTTGTTGAAAAAGACTCTGAAAACGTTGTTGAGTCCGATATGGAAAGTGATACCATTAAAGACACTAACAATGACACAAATAACAATGATGAGGCAACAGTCACTGATCCTGAAAGTGAAAACGATATTACAACCATTAGTTCTGAAAATGATATCGATGACTCCTTCGAAAGTCAAAGTGCTACAACTTATTATAAATCCATCCTTCTAACTCAAAGAGATCGAGTGAAGACAGATCCACCTCCAACAAAAGCATCGGAAGAAGATACAACAACAACAACAACAACAACAACAACAACAATAACAATAATAACGGAAGCCCCAACAACAACCTGGAAAGAAAGTACAACTTCAGAAGCATCAGCAGTAGTTCCTTCCTCAACGAAGCGTATTCGAACTACAATAGTTTACGAGATAGCGAGGTATATCTACCATACCTCCACCCCACCCGGTATATATACCTACACAAGTACCTCAACCCCCTTTACCTTCACAAGTACCAGGTATCTTGTTGTCACTAAGTCTAGCCTTGGAACGCATGACGCATGGAAACTAAATGGAAATGTGTAAGTTAGTCCTGTCAAGTCTTAAACATGCACTTTAAGGAATTTCTGATGCAAATATTTATTCTTCTTAAAGGGCCTGCATACGTAATTTTGAGTGATCTTCCAGTTGTAGATTGGCGTTTACAATTCAACTTTGAATCATGTATAGTAAAAGATGATCAAATTATTAACATCTTTCAAACTGAAAACGTAGAACCACTTGTATTATTAAAACTATTACGCAAGCTGTTATATAAAAACTAATATTATTATTCATTTCTCGGAGTCAAAGTAAATTATAATTTCTGGCGCGGCACTAGGTTCAAAGTTCAAACAAGAGTTGGGTATGGTAATCTATGAATGGAGAGCCACTTGAAACACCGTCTACATTCCCTTTAACTTTTTGTTTCAAGGAAGGGTGACACATGACCTTTTAGCTTTATCTAGAGAACTTATTCACTATTTACAGTGAGAATTCGAAAAAAAATGGAATAAGCGGACGACATTAAATTACTAATTCAGTGAAATGGGTCTGTTTTCACTGCACAATGTCAAAGTTTCTGGTTATCACTGTAGTATGTTAAAAGAAGAATGTAATAAAATTATTTCACGTTCCCAATCTCATATGCCTTTAACAATAATGGTAAAATATGATAATCTTCTAGACGTTCTATCTTTCTCTATTTGACACCTTAGATAATGTAACAATATTGGTTAAAAATAAGATTATCTTCTGGACTCATCCTATCTTTCTCTATCTTCTACCTTAAAGCATTGGATTCGATCCAGCGGCATCCTATTTTACATATTCTGTAATTTTGGGTATAAACCTACACAGGGTGTGTGGGGGATGGGTCCACATATCTTAGATAGAGTAATGGTAACTAGAAATTAAGATGTCAATTTGTTAAAAATGTTTTAAGACATAAGTATTTATGATTTATTTTTATTTTTCAGAGATGTAAACGAAGAAGCATCCAAAGACACTCATGTATACAGTAGTGCTAGTGATGAGGATCTTATTGAGATAGTTCCTCTGGATTCACAACTTGAACACCCTGAACACACAAATAGTGATGAGGATCAGAACAGAAGAATGGATTCTGGAAATCAGGAATCTAATTCTGAACCTGAACCTGAATCTAATCCTGAACCTGAACCTGAATCTAATTCGGAATCTGAACCTGAATCAGATTCTGAACCTGAATCTGAATCTGAACCAGGTTCTGATATTTCTCAGCATGAGAAAGAATTGTTAGATGCTCTCAGGGAAAATTTAATTTATAATATAATAACATCAAATACATAAGATTGCTTAAATGTAGTCTTTCTATTAAGCAGTTTTATTCGTCTAACTGTATTTTTTATCATTTAAGTCTCAATTTTTAATCCATAATTTACATCTTAGTCGAACTTTTTTCCACTTAAAATTTGATAGAATTGATCTTAATATGTCAAACTTTTACAGTATATACTAAAAATAAAATAAATAATATAATAAATAATAAGAACTAAATTTCCCCTCCTCCAGTGAAATATCTGTCCCTGAGATTGACCTTGAGAGTTTACCTGAACTTGACCTTGATCCATACTCTCTGGAGGTCAACTCATCACTGAGGGATCGAACACCGAGACTGAATGAAGACGACTTATCAGGTAATACATTTATTAGTATATCATACAATGAAGACGATTTTTGATTTTTATTTTGGTGTGTACCAAGCTTTCAAACAGAATAGATACACATACACAAGTAAACAAAGAGAAGCTCTCAACTTCACAGTTTCTCTTTGTTTACTTGTATTTTAAAAGCTATGTTAGAAATCAAAACTTAAATCAAAAAGTCGTCTTCCTTGGATGGATTTAAAAGCCACCCGCTGTACGTACTTAAAGAGACTGTAGACTTAGTTTTATATGTTTTTATCAAGTCAAACGTGTAGCACGTCTGATTCTATAAGGTACCCCTTGAACCCTATATGGTACCCCTTAAACCCTTTATCAATTGTTGTTAAAAAAACTACGATTTCATTCCATAGATATTTTAAGGTTTAGATTTATAACAATACAGACCTTTAGATGTCGTCTTTTCAAGGGTTAGGAGCTTTTCGTTCACAATAACCCTGAGGCAGAGGCACATAGGATTTCCGCAAAGGCAGCGTTGATTACAAGACAGAGAGAGAGCATGCACGTAACGATCCTTTGTTCTTCTGCCTCAGAGTTATTGTAAACGAAAAACCCCTAAATCTTGTAAATACGACATCTAGTGTTCTATCTGTATTGTTATTAGTCTATGTTTAAAGGTTTAGAGGATTAGACATGAGCCATGGATATTCAATTGAATAATATGTAAAATTCCGTAGATTTGGTGTGGCCTAGATTGACAATCAAGAAAGTTAGAATGAATAAATTTGAACCCGGATATCATTAAATAAAAAATTTTGTTGTTAACCCATTCACGGTGGGGGGGGGGGTGTTTTCCGCCCCCCCCCTGTCGTTTATTCTGAATAAATTTAAAAATGACTTACATTAGAACGCTCAAACTTGTTTACTTTTTTAACATAATAGTTGTAAACAAATTTTGCATGATGCATAGGGTAAGGGCGGAGATTTGTTAAACGGCGGGTGGGTGTTTAAAAAAATCAGAAATCGTCAATAACTTGTTTATTAATTAAGCTACAGGAGGGGAGGAAGGCCAACCACATCAATCTCTAGTCCGAACCACATTCTCATCATTTTCTCGTCCGAACCACATCGAAATTCTCGTCCTTTCAATATTATTTTTTTTAAGTGTCCTATCCTTGAAAATAAATACATATTTTAAAAATATGGCGACGTTAGGCCATATATGAAATATAAAATTTTCCCAATTAAATTTTAGATTTGTGTAAAAATGAAAATGCTTCATAAACGATGTTCTACAAAAAAGCGTCTGTATCTAGGGCCCCTTCTTTCGCGGAAAATGCCGCAAAACATTCTCAAACTCGATGTAAACAACTTTTTGTAATATTTCAGCTGAATTTGGGTTAGAGATATGACTTAAAATTTTTATATGATTAAATACTGTTTGAATTCATAGGGTTGTGACCAATTAATTGTAGCAAATGATTTGAATAATATAAATTGAACATTATTTTTTCTATAATTTTAAGCATGCGGCAGGCAGTAGTGAATGTGATCTCTTAGTGGGAACAACAAATCTACCTTATTTGTAAATAAATCAGAAATCAATGATTATTTTGTATGGGTTAAAATGGAAAGATTAAAGACCATGTTCACGCGAATTCTTTGGTATAAATTTTTATTAGTGAAAGTTATCCATTTTGAAGGCAGAAGAGATTCAATTTTGAACCTAAATAATGTTTGACATCATTCTCGTGGATTTGAAGATTTCAACATCTCAAAATCCTTGGAAAACTTTATTCTGGTCATGTGTTATGCCCTAACGTCGCCATATTTTTAAAAGATGTATTTATTTTCAAGGATCGGACACTTAAAAAAAATAATATTGAAAGAACGAGGATTTCGATGTGGTTCGGACGAGAAAATGATGAGAATGTGGTTCGGACTAGAGATTGATGTGGTTGGCCTTCCTCCCCTCGCTACAGGGCTAAGACTTAGGTCTTAAAAAATCTGAGTTTGTGGCAAAGACTCTATTTGACAAACAATTAACAAAAATACATAGAATGAAATTAATTACGAGTTTCCCCTTGTAATATTTCAATATTAAAAATAATTGATAATTTTGGAGTTAATAATATTAAGTATTTCCTTATCCATAAAGAAATTGATATTTTTAAATTGGAAAAATTCAAGTTTTTCAAAAAAAAACTTAAATGTTTATTCAACACCCATGGCTTACTATTTTTAAAAACCCCAACTGAAATGTTCTATTTAAAGTACAGTCAAGGAAAATAAATATTAGTAAAAATGTACATGACAAAATTTATTTTTCAATTGTAAATGTCATTAATCTCAAAAGATTGTCAAAGGATCTCAGATTTTCTAATTCCTATATCTTTGCAACCCAATGTTTAAGACCTTAGATATTTCAAATTATGAATTTTGTTCCATAGTATGAACTTGAAATATTGAATGTTTAAACCATCAGGTTTCATACATATAGGGATTAGAAGATTCCTATTTCTAAAATCTACAAAATTCAGAAGTCCTGGATTTTTTGATAACAATAAAAATAATTTACGATACAACATGAACTATGCCTAAAATTATAATGATAAAGAAAATAAACTTGAAGTTGAAATAAAAAAAAAAATTGCATTGAAAAACTCCAGGAAAAAAGGTTGTCACAGAATTCAATTTAAGTATTATATTTATATTTCCTTTTTTGTATTGTGTCAAATGTTATCTAACAATTATAACATCTTAGTTTGGGTATAAATTCTTAGTTGGGTGAGATGACTTTTATAAAAGGCAAAGCTGGGTTCCCTATCTAGTTCTTTTTTATTAATCAATAAATCGAAGTTTTCAAACAAACTTTTAAAACATTTGGATAAGTTTAACATTTCTGTAATAGATGTATATTCTTTTAGGAGAACCGTACGCTAAGATGAATTCAGATCTAGGGATTTGGAAGAATACAGGGGGAAATCTGCAGTCATCCTTGTTCATTCATTCATTCATCGTCTACATAGCCGTTTATCCATTATATAGATTAATAGTTTAATCATTAAATTTAGTATTTATTTTAAACAAATTATTAAAATTAAACTTACGTCATGATGAAAGATTTCACATCGAATATTTTCGGATTTTCTGCAGTTTGACATTTTCGTAGATTTTTAGGAAATAATAATAAATTTGCAACAATGATGTAATTGTAAACCCAAAAACCTTGCTTTAATAAACACAAAACACTGCCGTCCAAACATAAACCTGAAATTATTAAAACACTTTAGTTTAAACACATTGATACCTCGCTTGGGAGATAATCTTTTAACATCATTTCTTAACACAACGCTAAGATCATATGTTAAATTTTTGTTTGTTATTCGAATTTAATTGAGCCTTTGGCTCAGCCGTTCGCAATCACTTCACATTCATGTACCTTTTACATGCACAAAAATACTTATTTATTTGGCAAACACATTTTAGTTGCGGATTTAGACATTAGAAAACTGTCAAAATTCAACAAATTTGAACAGCCATAACAAATTCAAATAATACCACACAAAAGCGTTTAAATATTCATATTCTATTTTTTTTTGTAAAGTTACATATACTATCAAATAGTGAACCATGGAAAATTTCATATTTGATGTTTTCTAAGTAGATAATTTGTAATTTAGTCATACTATTAGTATTTTTGTGTTAATACTATATATATTGTATAGTTAGCTATATGTATTATTTTTGTAAAATATAAACCTTCGCAGTTCTTTTTTTTTATTTTTAATCTATTTTGCTTATATGAGGTTTCATACGCAACGAGGCATTTTGATTTATTCCAAAATACATCACGGGCAGCCGTAGTACATTTGAATTTCCGAGCCGGGTCAACCTTTCCGGTCCCAGTGTGTACTGTATCACCAGTACATGGGTAAATAAAGCTTATTAGGACTAGCTGGTGCAACAAGGTTGACGTGGTTTGACTTTTTTACTGAAGGGTCAGGGGTGCGTGTATTTTTCTGTGATTCTTTAGATATTTTTCAATCTATAAAAGGGATTGAAAGCGTAAATTTAAATGACCCTCCATGCAAAGATGTCAATGCTTGAAAAGTGTACGTATATTTTCGTGCCTTTCTTCATGCATTGCTTTTTAATGCTTGTTAAGGGAAAATTATAGGGGATATAGGCTGAAACCACGGACTACGTCTACACAGACTGCTTATCTACTTACACAGTGTGGGCTACGTAGGCCTAAGTTGACCCGGCACGACATCCTACGTTTTTACGATAGGTTTTTAGAGTGCCATCTTACGGCCACTTGTTGAACATATAATACCCATTCAGGGGTTAAGTAGAAATACTCCAATTTTCATTATGAAACATAAAATTTATGAATTCAGTCTTTTTTTAAAGATTTTGTGTTTCGTATCATAAAAGATCCTTAAATATCCCTGAATACAGATGTTCTCTGTGATTGGTCGTGTACAGTACTTGTACACAATAGAACATACTGTTGAAAATATCGCATATTTTAGCTGATAATCAATCTCTGTAAATCTCTTACCTCTGGCTGAAACCTAAAGTGGATCGAGACCTCGATAATTAAAACGTCTGTAACACATGACAAGAGCTTCCACCAATTGCTGTCAAAGAGAACAGAATATATATTAGAGTGGAATTTACTTGAAAAAAGTGTTAAACGGACATTTTGTTGTACTGTTTCCATACTGCAGGTGTACTTCACATATTTATGCTATATAATCTTTTGGGCCCTAGAATATAATTTTATAGAAAATCTAAAATTAATATTAAAAGAAATCCAAATTATGAAATAGGCTGGTTTCATAATTGACCAATGATCATTTCACATAGACTCTATGCGTTCCACTTTACAAACGATGATTTTCCGCTATAACTAAAAATCAAATGATGTTTTTTATTCACCTAATTCATTATAAAGTTTATTTAACAGCTTTAAAAAATTCGAAATTGAAATGGATAGTCTAGGGAACATACTGTATTTGTGTACTCTACTCATATAATTTGTGAACATTTACATGATTTGTACACTTTGAACTCCCTTTCAGGCTGAAAGGGACTGACAAAATTCATACCAAGAGATTTTTAAAATTCCCCTCTAATATATATTCTATTCTCTATGATTGCTGTGAAGTATTATTGTCAAGTGTCTCCGTATGTAATGTATCATGTCACAATGATACTGCACTGCCATTGGTAGAAGTTCTGGTCACATGATACAGACGTATCAATTATATTATCAATCTAATAAAATTGAAAAATTATTAAATTAAAATAACGTGTTTAACGAGACCAGAATTTTCACCAATGACAAGGTTATATAGCACAAATGTCTGAAGTACACCTGCAATATGGAAACAGTATCATGGTCACGTGTCTCCGTCTGTATCACATGACATATGGTACTGCACTGCCATTGGGGAGTTCTGATAATGTGTATCAATTATATCTATTAGAGATGAAAAATTATTAAATTCAAATAATGATAGGAGCAAGCCTAAGCTATTCAGGCTCCTCTGTAATATTATAGTTTTCAGATTGGTTTCGTATTTGCTGAATATGCCCTGATTATTGTAACAAATCTCATATATATAAGTTTTGGTGTTTCTTTTACAGCATTTTAAAATACTGCATCTACATATTCTTACCCTAATTTGATTGCAAGACATACTTGGGATGTAGGAGAAATGAAATCTTGGAATGGGAAAAAACTTAAAATGACCATCCCCCTAAAATCACCCCTCCCAAAACTCACATCGTCTTACAACATTTCTGACAATGAAGAGCGTTCACTTAATGATATTTTGGATTATTTAATCCATTATCACTTGGCGGAAAACGTAAATGACGCAAACCAACAGCAAGGGAGTCCTGTTTTTCTTGTCAGCCGCCCTGATAGTCAAAGAGGTCCAAGAGTTGTAGTTGACACTAGGATCTGCACAGTTTTTTTTTTTTATCATTTTCTCGAGACAGGATCATCAGATAGAACTCTGATAGGTCTCGATCAACTCCTTTAATGCTTAGGTTCCACCCTATACCCCCTTTCATTTTCCCTTTACAGCCCGTTTAAGAAAGGAATGCAGAAGTCCTATTTGCAGAGAAACCGCAAATGAAAGAAACCAGTTTAAAGAAACAAAATCATGGATTGAATATTTTTCTCCACCAATTAAAAAATGGCCGACAACATATTCTTTATTTGTTACAGATTGCGGATTTCTCTCATGGGATAGAATTTATTTACAAGGCTGTCATTGGTCAATACAATTTACTAACTATATTCCTGCACTCTCATTGGAGAAAACAATGTACGGATATCCAAAGAGATAGAAATCTAATATATGTAAATCGGAAATTTCCATCTTTGCATTAAGAGTCGCTTGAAATTACGCTTGAAATTACGTTTGAAATTACTGAAAAACTTTAATTAACGAAATAAATGAAAATATTTTAATGAATAGCAAGATTAAAATGACATGTTAGGCACTTTTTTTAATTCACTTTGGTGATTTAATTAAATTAATTCCTGTTACTCTACGCTCTTCAATATTTTTCGACGTTAGCCACTGTGATTTAAAGGTCTCAAGCTCTCAAGCAAAAATCGTTGAGAATTTTGCCAATTACTTCCTTAAAGCCAAAGCTGAAATGTACATGTAAAGGGCTACAGAAAAGTGAGTTAGAGCGGCGAAATCTAAACCCAAGGTGTTGCGACACTTCAAAGTTAAACTTGTCTTAAAAATAGAATTCATGAGACTGTTTATAAGCAGGCTTAATCTATGTAAAGCCTATACCCCTTTCATTTTTCGCGAACATTCTGATTAACTAAATTCTACCTAAAGGGACTGTTCACGTAGTTTCAAGTGACCATCCATTCAAATACAGGCATTTATGATTCAAAAATAAATAAGAACATCTTATTAATCCTATTAATCAAACAAGGGTATACCGTATAAAGAGTTATAGCATTGGAAATCCGGACATGCTATTTTTCTTAATAGAATCTCACATGACAGTACATGTTTATCCCTTTCACAAACATTAATTAAAATAAACCTTTTTCTTAATAGAATCTCACTTGAAAGTACATGTTTATTCCTTTCACAAACATTAATTAACATAAACCAATTTTTAATAGAATCTCACATGGAAAAACATGTTTATCCCTTTCACAAACATAGACTAACATAAACCTTTTTCTTAATAGAATCTTTTATTGAAAGTGCATGTTTATCCCTTTCACAAACATTAATTAACATAAACCATTTTTTAATAGAATCTCACTTGAAATACATGTTTATCCCTTTCACAAACATTAATTAACATAAATCATTTTTTACAAATTAAATGTTATGTAAGAAAATTTTATTTTTTTCCTTTTCTTCAGCCTTCATACAGAGTGAAAACCGGAAATAGTTTTAGTTTAGTAGAGTTTTTATTATTTCTGTTGAACTGAGTCTAAAACTAAAGAACTAAAAAGTTTTGACTTAAATTTTAAGTTCATGGTTAAATGCCACTTCTGACTTAATTTAAACCTGAACTTTAACCGTGAGGTTAAATATTTAACCCTGTGGTTAAATATTTAACTCGCCGAAATCGACGAGTTAAAATTTAAACACAGGTTTAAAATCTTGAAATCCTGCATTTTCCCTATTTGTCTATTATTCAATCATCATTCAGCTGCAGCTGAGAAAGCGGCATTCAACTTACGATATATTTAAAAGTGAAAATCTTATTAAAGAAATTTCACGTTTTAGATAAATAAATTTTTGGATGTAAACCCAAAAAAACGGTTGTATGTTTTGTTTTCGGTTACGTAAGAACAGCTGATTAGCGATGGTTATGTAATATTCTCCGTAAATCCTTTTCTCTGATTGGTTCAGATTTTTCCCGGAAAATTCAAATTTAATATTGAGAAAGTTTAATATTTAAGTAGCTATTCATTATTTTACAGAACTTTTAACCTCGAACTTAAAATTCGCGCATTCTTTAGTTTTAGACTCTGGGTGAGTTATTATAATTATTCCATGGCATGCACACGCTTTAAGCAACAACATACAGGGTGAGCAGAAAAATTAACTCTCAGACAAAAAATTTAGTATTTTTTTCCTGGAAAAATCATGGAATTTCTCTGAGCTAGTAAAATTTTTAACTTGAAAGGTACTACAGGCATGATTTCAAATGACCCCCCATTTGGAAAAATGGCATGTTCGGTTCCCAACAATACCCGGTTAAACCTATGACTAATTAAGAACTTATCCCTCTTAATCTACAGAAACGTCTGTTGAAGAATACTTGATTTAAAAAAATATTCTGTATTTTTGAGGCATAGTTGATTATTGAAACAACAGCTGTGCTGAGTTCACACTATACGCTAGCGTACACTTCCGTTTTTAAGCGATTCAAACAGTTTCTGATAAATATACACACAGAGTTCTCTGGCCTCGATTATGAGTCAAATGTTACGGTACAGTTCTATCCTGCTTTGCAAGTACCCCAGCAGGGGGTCAAGAGTTGATTTTTTGGTCCTTTTAATGGAATTCTTTAGAAGATTTTTTTAAAAAGAAAACTGCACTCACTCAGTTAATAAAGCAAGTAATTCATGACTCCTTGATATTATTATTCCCCTGTATCCCCCCCTCATATTCCCCTTTTCATTACCCCCCCCCCCTTCAATTCTGGCCAAATATAATTGAACCATAAATAATTCCCCTAGGTGCTACAAAACATAAAAAAAGATATGGGCATATTAAAAAGAGAATAAAGGGACTGTACGCGTAATTTCAAGTGAACTTAAGGTATTCTTTAAATCTTTTTACGAGCAAACAAAATGGAGATTTCCTTGTTTTTCATTCTGAAAATTGATCAGTTTAATTGAAAATGTATATTCTATTTATCTATCTATCTATCTATCTTTCTATCTCTCTAACCTCCCATTATATCTCTTTTTATGTGTAATTACAGAGTTTCGTGACTCTAAATATCTGTGTACATGTGCAAATGCAACTGTATACCGTACACTTTACAATACACTTTACATTGTACACAGTTCAAAGTAAATACATTATTTACATCACACTGTACATAATACATGCTAAAGTCCTAACTTTACACTGTTAATTGTAAATACTACACAGTACGCACAAAACAACACTGTACACTGTACAGTGAACAACTAGCTTTTTGTACTTTGGTTTTACTAGTTGTTGGGTCGTTTTCTTTTCGTTTTTAGTCAATATATACTTTCTTTTTGGTCTTTTCTTTTCGTTTTTAGCCAATATATTTTTTTCAGGGTGCAAGATTGGCAAATAGTGTAAGAAATGTTTAAAAATTTTTCAAGCTCGACAATCACTTTCATGGTATGTCAGATTTGACCCTAACAGACCTAAACGATCCAAATATTAACACGTTGGATTGATTGTTTTAGGAACTTAAACATTTTACGCTGAAAATAGTACATTGTAAACAGATCACTGTCAACAGAACGATTACAATTACATTTACAACCATCATTATGCTCAGACTATGTACAAATTATGTAAAAATTATGTAAAAATTATGTACAAATTATGTACAAATTATGTAAAATGATGTACAAATTATGTACAAATTATGCACAAATTATGTACAAATTATGTACAAATTATGTACAAATTATGTACAAATTATGTACAAATTATGTACTAATTAAGTACAAATTATGTAAATATTATGAACAAATTGTGTAAAAATTATGTACAAATTAAGTACAAATTATGTACAATTATTTACAAATTATGTACAAATTATGTACATATTATGTAAAAATTATGTACAAATTATGTAAAAATTATGAACAATTTATGTAAAAATTATGTAAAATTATATACAAATTATGTTCAAATTATGTACAAATTATGTACAAATTATGTACAAATTATGTACAAATTATGTTCAAATTATGTACAAATTAAGTACAAATTTTGTACAAATTGCTACAGAAGGGAATAGATTGTCCTTGAGAAATCTAGGTATAATTAACTACAGTTTAGAGGGAAAACAAAGTAAAAGAACTTTTTATTACTTTTACTTTTTTTACGGTCCTTTTCAGTTCAAGATAGCCCCTGGGAAAGAAAGGGGAGTTGAAAATCGAGCAGCATTTTGCCAATTACTCTGTTTATATTTTAGATACAGGGTGTCCCAAAAAACATGGGAATTCAGTGACGAATTTGATATCGTCTTTGTTATGAATTAGCATTGTAATACCTAATTTCAAAAGCTATAATATTATTATATCTGCTAGAGTTTATTTTATGAAAAGGGTAAAAGACTGCAGAGATGTGTCTGTAATGTCTCCGCAAGATGAACAGTGAAGACGGACAAGTTTACTCTGAGCTGAAAACTTTAGAATGGGATATCCTTAATCCTGATCGGATAATTAATCTGGAGATTAAAAATGAGAGGAGAACAAGCAATATTTAATCTCGAGATTAAGAAAAAGAGTGGATTAAGCATTAATCCCGATATCCACCATTCTAAAGTTTTCAGCTCTGTTTGTATACTGCAATTTTCTTGTTTTACTGAGTACAACCGTATGCAGTCAAAACATTAACAAACAAAATGTGAACATAGCAGACGAAACTCCTACAGATTTTGCCAATTACTTAATTTGCAAATTAAGTAAGTTGGTGAGGTAAACCTAAAGGTCAAGATTTTACAACACTTTCAAGTCGAGGCTGTTTAAAAAGTTTCATGACAAAGTTTTAGAGTTGTTTAGATTTCAATGCCATTATTTAAACTTGTATTCCTCCTCTTCAGGCTCTATGCTTTACTACAAACATTATAAGGGTATAACTAACTAAAGATGATGAATATATTTATAAAAAGCAGAGTGGTTTGTATTGCATTGATATTTATTGTTCTATACATACAGTTTTTCACAAAATGAACAAAATTGTAAAAAGTTCCATTTTACAACAAATCGTTAGAACGATATTGAAAGAATTGAACTTGAATAAAACGATATATAGTTTTTCACTAAACAAACAAGTTTTTTGAAGAAAATTTTGAAAAGTATAGTTTTTTTTATTCAAGAACGTTTTTACTGAACAATCTTTCAGTGAGTAAACGAACGAAATTGATGGAAATGAATAATAAGTTTAACCCTATTCCTGCTGGGGGGGGTTATCCTGGTTTTCAAGTACCCCAGCAGAGATAGGGTTAAGAACGAACTAAATAAATTTTTTTATAAACTATTAAAAAAAGTGAAAAGCGCCCACCTCTACTAATCTGTTCTGTAGATTCTTTGATAATAAATCATTTCTATTTCCTAAATTCAGCAACTAAAAGTCTAATGCTAAAAGTCTAATGCTAAAAGGTTTAGAAGATTTAAATTCTAAATACTGAGTGTTTTCTGCATATAAAAAAAATAAACTCTGTTTTTATTTATTCACAAAAAACCTTGCAGCATATAAATATGAAAATAGATTGGTAAAATGCCGCAAAAAACAAAGACGACATTGCATTTTAAACTTGGAACTAAATAAACTAAAAGCGGGCATGGGAGTCACGTCATTCTGTAATTTTCTTTTTTTATTCGTTATACCACTGCAGTTTCAGTAGAAGTAAACATTTCCATTTACTGTTTAGCGCCGATATAAGGATTCATCTCTAATTGGATGATGAGATAGATAGATGTTACCGCCATGCAATTTCTATTGGTTCAGAATAGACAACAAACACATGGCTGAACCCTGATTGGATGAGGCGCTAATGGACTCGGCATACAGGAGTGTTACGGTAACTTTACCCTTTACTACCCAGCTACCCCCTTCATATTTAAAATACAACATTACTCTATTCCCGGGAATCCCGGTTGTAGATTCTACTTAAAAACGACTTATACTTCACTGTGAGTTAATGCTCTCAAGCTCTCAATCAAAAATCTATGAGAATTTTGCCAATTACTACTTACAAACCAAAGCGCGCTAGCAACAAGTGCTATTTAGTGCTAAAATGTCCATGTACAGAAAAGCATTGGTGAGTTAGAGCGGTAAAATTAAAACCAAATGCGTTGCGATACTTTAAAGTAGTAGACACTGTTTTGAAAATTAATGATACTTTTTAGAAGTAGGCTGAATTTATGTGACTTAGAGCTAACATTGATCCCCACTCTTCCAACTTCAAATTTGAAGAAAAATTTGTAATTCTGTTTAATGCTAGTTAAAGGTTAAAAAACTGAAAATACCTCGTTAATATAAGTGTTCCAGCTAATGAGTGGATTTTAGACTTAAATTCTATAAAATACTAAATATATTTTATCATGATAATAACTACAATTCATAGAAAACTTGAAAAAAAAACTCCTTAATTGTCGTTTTCATGGATTTAGTTGAGTTTAGGATATCCTGTTAGTTATATTCATTCTTCATTTATATATATCTAAAGAGAGATGGGCACGTTCCACGTTTTCCATTTCGTTTGTTAATCGTTTGCTAGAAACCCATTTCGTTCCTATTTCATTCCCTTTTTATTTTAATCTTTCTTTCTTGCGGAACGTTCATTTAGTAAAATCATTCATTCCCCCCCCCTGGACAACGCCTTTGAATGTGGCCATTGAAAAAATCCCGTTCGTTAATTGCAAAAGCAAACTTCCCCCCCCCCTCCCCCATCCCCTTACCCCATTTATGGTATCCGGGGAGGGAAATACAGGGTGTCCCATTAAACATGACAGTTGGTAAATAGTTTAAAATGTCTTCTTCAATAATTTGTTAACTTGTTTGATACCAAAGTGACTAATAAAAAATATTTAAGGCAGTCATATTGTGTTAAAATTGATTTCATTTATAGTAATTTATAATTGAGTAATTAAAAAGTTTTTAAAGGAATAAACTGGAAAATGACTTTAATGTTATGTTTCTTAATATTCCTAATTTCCTAATATCCCTAGTTTCCTAATATCATTAGTTTCCTAATATCCTTAGTTTCCTAATATCCCTAGTTTCCTAAGATCCCTAGTTTCCTGATATCCCTAGTTTCCTAATATCCCTAGTTTCCTAAGATCCCTAGTTTCCTAATATCCCTAGTTTCCTAATATCCCTAGTTTCCTGATATCCCTAGTTTCCTAATATCCCTAGTTTCCTAATATCCCTAGTTTCCTAAAATCCCTAGTTTCCTGATATCCCTAGTTTCCTAATATCCCTAGTTTCCTAATATCCCTAGTTTCCAAATATCCCTAGTTTCCTAATATCCCTAGTTTCCTAATATCCCTAGTTTCCTAAAATCCCTAGTTTCCTGATATCCCTAGTTTCCAAATATCCCTAGTTTCCTAATATCCCTAGTTTTCTAATATCCCTAGTTTCTTAATATCCCTAGTTTCCTAATATCCCTAGTTTCCTGATATCCCTAGTTTCCTAATATCCCTAGTTTCCTGATATCCCTAGTTTCCTGATATCCCTAGTTTCCAAATATCCCTAGTTTCCTAATATCCCTAGTTTTCTAATATCCCTAGTTTCCTAATATCCCTAGTTTCCTAATATCCCTAGTTTCCTAATATCCCTAGTTTCCTAATATCCTTAGTTCCTAAATGATTTGAGAATGCAATATATAAACCACCTGCTTGGGCACCCTTTACCCTCAATCAAGAGACAATAATTATAGATAGGTGTACTAATTCTATCCTACCCTTGAAATATATATATATGTATAAACAATATTTATAGGTAGGTGTACCAATTCTATCCTACCCTTGGAATATATATATACAAACAATATTTAGAGATAGGTGTACCTTCTATGCTATCCATGGATTATATACATATATAAACAATATTTATAGATAGGTGTACCATCTATCCTACCCTTGGAATATATTCAAATATAAACAATATTTTTAGATAGGTGTACAAAGAGAAAATGTTCACAATGGAAAGATGGGCGCGAAGCGCCATAAAAGCCTAGTTTATATATTTATAAACCATATAGATAAGTGTACCTTCTATCCTAAACTCGGAATATCTGAAAACAAGCGAACATTTTAAGATCATAAAACTTAATAACTTTAATTCATTTGGAACTATGTTTTTTGATTTCCGAAAATTCAATATTTCATGTCTGCCCTATTCTTGCCAGATTTGTTAAAAATAGTTGAATCATAAAGGATTTGTTCGAAGAATAAGAATTTTGAGGTGGCTCGGGCAAATTAACTATTGGGACTTCCCCCCCCCCCCCTCTCTGTTAACAGAATTTCTAGAAAAACTTTTATATATTTGTTTTTTATATATCTGTTTGTCATTTCAATCAAAATGTTAGGTTTTGTTTTGAACAGTATTGTTTAATGTACTCCTATTTCTAAACATTGTCTATTTGAGTATTCCAATACTTTATATTCTATTAGTAAGTTTAAGGAATTCCAGTTTATATATATATGAGGAACAGACCTCAAATATGTCTGTGGCTAAGATTGATTGAGCATAACTAAGAGGCCATACTTTTTTACTTCTAATTGATTTTGGAGATTTAAAAGGCTGTACACCAAAATCAGCAAAGGTAATATAATTTCAATACTGTATTGTTCAGAATGACAAAATGCAATATTATTAGTTGCTTTGGAACCCAGGTTTTCCTGGAAAATAATTTGTCTCTTTAAACTTGAATTGTTAAACCAAGCTAAAAAACATCTCCGTAAATGAGATACAAAGATTGAAAGCAAATCAGTCTGGGGGTTCATGAGTTTTGATTGGACATAAAACAGACAAACGACAGACAACAGGAGAAACCTCTGTGAGCGCCTTTTATATTTCCAGTTTGAAGGGATGAGTTTAGGATTGGTTCTGTTAATAGTCTGTAGAGTTGGATTGAGTTCAGAGTGTAGATGGAACTATACCAATCCAGGGCCGAGGGTAAGCATTTAAATGTAGCACCACGGTGGACTAGGGTCAATTTGAATTTGAACCGGACCAACTCCTTGTACTGGCCTTAGTGACGCACGGCATGTACCGGCTCGACCTTATCCAAAGTTGGCCTGGTTTAATGGCGCGGCCAGACTTTTTACAGTACTCGCCCTATCATAAGCATATTTGATCTACCCCTGTTGCTTAGTTTAGTGTGGCACAAAAAGAATAAATACCACCTGGTGGTCCCCTTTATAAGTTTCTATGTTCTTACAAAAATGTGACACAACTGGGATACTATTTATGTTGCCAGATCCACTTTTAACATTTTCCAGACAAATGCATGGTAGTTGAACTGAGATTGTAGCTTTATTGAGATATTTTTTAGGATTCATTTGAGATGCATATTTGCATATTTGTTCAGCAAGAGCGCATGTGCATTTATTAAAATCCTCATAGATTGCACATTTTGGAGAGATGATTTTGAGAATTGCTTAGGAACAGGATGAGAAGATAAAAAATTACTGTTATTATCGAAAATTAGTAATCTTATTGAGTCTCATTGTTAAAACCCATTTTCTGAAGATTTCCTGGAACTTTTAATGAAAAGTTTACAATTGAAGAATTTGAAAAAAATAAAGAATGAGAAAAACAATATAATGATGACTAAGAAACAATTGATTCTAACATTGATTTATTGAAAATTTCGAATAAGAAATCCGTTCCTAATTAAACATATAATTAGTTTACTTTAGAAATTTTATCACATTTTTCTTCGTCGTTTTAGAAAAATTTTTATAGAACCGATTCTTAAAATTATACATCCAAAATGGATAATCAATAAGGTTTTAAATATTGAATTTGCGCTCTTCCTGAACAAATATGCACTGTAAAAACATCTAATAGGTCAAAAATAAATCCTAAAAATTTCTCAATAATTCTGCAATCTCAGTTCAACTACCATACATTGCTGGTCATTCCCTTTAAGGATTCTCTAATGGACTTCTTGCCTCTGTTTGTCTGTTACTTTCACATGTTTAAACAAAATTTAAAAAAATAAAGCTGAGATTGAATTACAATAAAGATTGTAAATATAATATGAACTTGTTCTGCTGTTTAGTATGCAAATGTACCGGCTAGCCTGTCTGTGAGTCCAGGACAAATATCTAAAAACCAGTTTCTCCACGTGGACTTTACCAGCACTCAGGAGCTAGACTCATTCAGGTGCGTGCAGACCATCAAAAACACAAATGGTGCACAGTGCGCTGTTTTAAATATACTTACTCATCGTACCACTAGTCAGATGAGAGCGTGTTTGTTCACACTAGTCCGATCTTCTCGATTGGGATTGGAGAGGATTAAGTGCTATATACTCTGCGTAGTGAGAATTCATACCCTCTCATCCGACTGATACGTGTTACAATATTTAAAACAGTGTATGCATAGACTCAAGCTGTGTTATATACCTTATTTAATGTTCAGAGATGGAATTTAAAGAATTTGAGCCACCGTTTAAATCCACCAAAATCCGGGTTAGATTAAACGCCGGCTTAAATCTTGAAACATTTGATACAATTTTAAGTGGGACCAACCATATTTAAACCGCCGCTCAAATTCTTTAAATTCGGCCACTGGTTTATTCTATTGTATCTCAAGCTGGATCCAGTACAGTGGTTCCAGGGAGGGAGTGTCGCCAGGATTTAGTCTTAATAATTATGGAAAACAAATATTTTCTTTCTTTAATCACATTGTGCATAAAATGATTGTACTTTCTAGAATTGGAGTTTTAAATGGAAACATGGAATCCATCGGGACCATTTACCCACCTTACCCCCCACAGTTTATGCATCTCTCTCAACTACAGGTTCAAGATTGCTGGGCAGTCAACACTAAACTTCAGGTATTAAAAGGAATGTTCACAACTTTTGTTTGGTTTCCATTATTGGAAGATGTTATGAAGACAATAAAACCTTTCTTCAAAGTCCAGTTCAGAAGCCGCAAAGCAGTTCAGTCCATTTAAGACTTGGTTTAGATTAATTTTATGAAACAGGCATGAGTTAGAAACAAAAGGTATAATTTAATTCAGAATTTTTTATTTCTTAAAATTCAAAAAATGTTTTTAACCCTATTCCCGCTGGGGGGGGGGTCAATTTGACCCCCCCCTGTAGTTTTTTTTACATAACTCAAAAAGTATTGGTCTGAGGCTGTTGAAATTTTCTGACTTTTCTTACATACCCAAAGCCCTCCCTTTAGGCCTAAAACCGGGCTTTAATACTAACTGCCTGAGTCCTCAGCCACACTGCCTGAATGACTGCTTTTGCCTGTAGCAAACTAAATCTTTGTTTTGACCCACTTTCACTTGTCAGATTTTGATAAAATTTAGCTTTTTGGAAAGCCTATGACATAAGGAAACGGATTGCACAAGTTTTGCGAAAAAAAATTGCAATTTTTTTGCAAACAACCTGTCAAAGGAAATTTGCACATTTTTAGTTTTTCTTGATTAAAAATCAGGTTATTTAAAATTTTGCAAAAATTTTTGCATATTTGAAATGGCATGGTCAAGAACTTTTCAAAAATGTATAACTTTTCATTTTTTGGACAAATTTTTTTTTGCAAACATTTTTACTATAAAACTGGATTTTGCGATAAAAAATTCAATTTTCGCAAATTTGCAAATTTTTTTGCAGATTCTAAAAGTAGAGCACAAGAGCTTTCTAATGATGTATCATTTGTCATATTTGGACATAAAACATGGGATTTAGAGGGGGGGGTCAAATTGACCCCCCCCCAGCGGATCCTGGTTTTCAAGTACCCCAGCGGGGATAGGGTTAATTAAAAGCAATCCCTCACTCTAAATTTGACAGAAGTAGAAAGTAAAATGCATGCAACTTCTATGGTACAGCGTTGTGACCTCATAGCTCCTCTTTCTCCAATTTTAATTTTAAGCACAAATATGAGAAAACATTTGTTTTGGTTATTTATGAAAAATTAAATATTTGTTCTTCAATGCTCTTTAATTTTGAAGAAGTTATGATCAAAAACAAATATGAATTCAGTCTTACGTATAATTTACTTTAGTTTGACATGCTAAAATTAAAATTATTTAAGTAAAAAGAATCTTGATGTAATTTTTAGTTAATTTTCACAAACCTGATGTACCTTAACGAAACATTGACTAACCATTCGTATATGTAGAAACTTAGTGCTTGTAAAGAATAATTTTCTTTTATAATCAGAAAAAGAAATTAAAATGTTTAACAAAAAGTATTTTTTAGTTGAGGTCCTTCAATAAAAATTGGGACTGTGTTTTCATTTTCTTAATGTAAAGAACTTATTTTTTTGTTTTAGAATAGATATCTTTGGTTTCAATGGGCAGATCCTGAATACACAGGAATTGTAAAGGTATTATCAGTATTACTAAAGAGGCTGTACAATTTATTCCAAGTGAACCTCAATGACAAGAGAAAGATGCTCAATTTACTAAGGTACCCCTTAAAAAAGAGAGATCTTTCAAAAAACACTTGAATCCCACTAAATCGTGTAGTATGCTGTGTACATTGTACAATTTGACCTCAACACCACAGACACGCTACATTCCAAACATTTGTAAGAAAGTAGTAATTTTCTATCTATTGTAGAAAGTGAATATTAAAATGTTTAAAACCTAAATCAGCTTGCAAACAAAGAGTTCAACAATTAAGCTTGTTTTTGTGGATTGATGAGAAGCTGGACAATGGTGATGAGTTGATAACAATATGCATAGAATGTAAGGCAGATTGAATTGACCGGCCCGCCCAATTATATTATTATACATGCTTTGCAGACGGGTACTCTATTTGAAAAAGAGTTTTTTAAAGGTCGTCTTATAATTTTTTAAACGTGCTTTCAAACAAATCCAATTTTTATATTATAAAAAAAATACACTTGTATTGCTTATATTTTTGCATCCCAAAAAAAGTATTTGTTTGGGTTGTTCAGCCTAATTTTTTCCCCTGTTTAATGTATACAATAACCTATTCTGAACACATGTATGCGGTATTTGTACATTAGACAAATATTCCTTATTCAATTGAAGTTCCGTCTGCAAAGCATGTATAGCATGTATAATCATATATTCTGACTTTCTTTCAACTTTGATGGCACGACCAGACTTTTAACAGAACCCGGCCTATCGTAGGCCTGTTTGACTTACCCCGCTAGGTTATTTTAGTGCAAGGTTATAATTCAAGGAAAGTTAATTGCATTTGCGTAGACTCTGCGTACATATTGAAACCAGTTCTGTGTGGGCGGAATTCGTAAACAGGAATAGATGCATCAGTGTTCATTCAATATCCGAGGATGTTAAAAGCATTAAATTTTGATAATTTTGAAAATTCACAGAATAGTTTCCTATGACCAGAATATTCATTGATTTGTTATGTAAAAGATGTATCCCATGTCAGGCTTCGACATCTATCTTGTGTTTACATTACAGCCCTGAGAGAGTACTATGCAGTACAAAAGATGTGTACACCTCTGAAATTCCTTGCATTATAACCTTGGTTTTTTTTAGAGCTAAAGCAAATTGGGCAGTATGAATACAGACTATAAAAGTCAGAACGGAACAGGACACCAAGGGAATTAATTATCTCCATCTCACAATTGGATTTTTTGAAACATTTTTTCATAAAGGGGCGATTAAATTCTAAATTATTATGAATGCATGTATTGACACCAAACTAACTAATGTAATATTGATTATTGGAAATGGTTTATCATTATACAACAATCAACATATCTCAGATATCATATTCATTACAATAACAAAAGTACAATATAAGAGGTTAATAAACTTTTGTTAAAAATTGTCTCAAGATGATTGAATAAGAAGTTTTAATGATTGTCCAGCTTTCCGGGTTCTGATGGTGTTATAATAACATTTAAATGAATTTAGAGGCAACTTTTATTTATGATAGAGTTTCCATGAAACATTTTTATGTTAAAGAACAAACATTTTAGGAAAAAATAATCCTTTAAACTCACTATGTTACACATGACATTAAAATACCAGAAAAGGATTAAATACAGTGATAAACAGAAAACTCTGGATCAGAGGAAGTCGTCTTATATACTCAAGTTACAATTTAAAATAATCCAATGTGCTTGAGAGACAACATTTTCTATTGTAAACAGGCCCATTTCACTTAATAAATGATTTGATAACTTAGTAGTAAAGCTATTTGCTTTGTAACAGCATCAAATGCACTCCAGTATTACTTTAATGTCGTCTTCCTATTCTACAGTTTACTGGTTGTCACTGTACTTAAATCAGGTAATGATATAAACATAAAAACACATATTTATATCACAAACTATTTTCTGATTTCAGGTTGTTGGGGAGGTAGTACAAGGAAATACAACATATTCTCTACCTACAGTTTATGCATATATAAATTATGATCCAATAAGGAAGGTTCTAGCCTCATTATCTTATCAACTCAACTAGAGTAAGATCTTGGTTTTTGAAAATGGTTTGTGCTATGTTATTTTTTTATCAGCCAAAAAGGTTTGTTTATTTTTAAAATAATGGTTGTTATTAATGTTTACCATTTTTTTATTGTTGGTTAACATGTGTTTCATAACAATGATAAATTGCCAATGATAAACTTTCTTTCTAATTTTTGGACTTCTAAAAGGCATTTGACAATCAGGTTTTGTACTTGCGATTCAAGACTTAAACAATTACGTCATCAAACGAATTCATAGTAAACAGCCCCCTTTTCATATTATGTAATAGAACCCTGATTTAGGCCTATATTTGATCCGTCTCTAGAGAATTCAACTCAGTTCCTAGAAAATGGTAAGTATATTATGTTAATCAAGAGAACAGAAAAGTATACAGAAATTTTAAAAAACCCATGCAACAATCCTTTTAAATATTCTGAATCAGCAGATACCAGTTCTACAATAAACCAGGAGACAAGCACTGATGATGATTTTCCCAATTTGGAAACAAATCTGGAGCAGTAAGTTTCAAATTTTTCAAATAACTGTTGATTATTATGTTTATTTCACTAAACATAAAACTGATTTCGTGAAATATATTTAGGGTTGGTATTTTTCAAATTAACAAATTAAACTTTTTCTTGAAAATTGTGGTGAAAAACAATCTTTTTACTTTAACAAACATCACTTGTTAACAACCAAAACCAATCTCAAAAATATAAAATACTAAAAAATATCAAATAAGATTTTGACAGAAATGAACAATCCAACTCAAAGCCCTCCTTAACAAAAATTTAACAAACAAATTTAAAAATCAAGAATCATTCTCAGCCCTAGAAATATTTTGGCTTGTTTAACAAGCTGCTTCTTAACATAATAATGATAAAATAAAAAATTACTAAAACAAAGCCTGCCTTTTGTGTGATTTAAATTCATTTGAAAAATTATTGTGGTAAATGAAGACGACTTCTCATAAATATACAGTGCTCCCCAAAATAAAATAAAGTTGTCTTCATTTTCCATGTAATTTACCATATTATTTTGGAGAGCATTAAATACTGAAGAGAAGTCGTCTATGCTTACCATATTATTTTGAGGGGCACTGTATATTTATGTGCAGTCGTCTACATGTTCCATTTTATTTTGGGGAGCACTGTATATTTTTGAGAAGTTGTTTTTATTTACCATATTATCATGTATGAATGTTTAAGGTGAAGAAAAATTTACAATTCTTTTTATAAACCAAATAGACCATGAATCAACCCCCCACACGAAATTTTGGTTTATTTACATATCCCTTTTCCACGTACTGCACCGAATAACAATGATCAGTGTTGTTGATTAAGCTAAATACACACGTCAGCGTACATTTTCCTCCAAATGTCCTGACGGGTTTGAAAAGAGTAGTGTTCGTACTTTGATTAGATATATCAAAAATAACTGACAAAATATCAAAAAAAAGATACAGTTTACAAACACTTAATTTTAATGAGGTGCTAACCCTATCTCTGCTGGGGTACTTGAAAACCAGGATATGCTGGGGGGGGGGGTTAATTTGACCCCCCCTCTAAATCCCATGTTTGATGTCGAAATATGACAAATTATACATCATTGGAAAGCTCTTGTGCTCTACTTTTAGAATCTGCAATAAAAATTGCAACTTTGCAAAAATAGAATTTTTTATCGCAAAATCCAGTTATAAAGTAAAAATGTTTGCAAAAAAAAAATTTGTCCAAAAAATGAAAAATATATACATTTTTGAAAAGCCCTTGACCATGCCATTTCAAATATGCAAAAATTTTTGCAAAATTTTTCTAATAATAGAAATCATAATTAAAATTTTAAAATAAAAATGGTGTTGGGTGCTTTCCAAAAGGCATTTTCCCCAGGGCGACTTCCCAAGTGACAATTTTTCCGTAGGCAACTTCTCTAATGTGCAATATCCCAAGCGGCACCTTCCCAAAGGTTAGGTTAGGCCCTATGAGACGATGCAGGTGCAATGGGGGCCAAGTGATGCAGATAGAATGGGCTAGGGGGCCAAGCGCCGTGGCTAGAACAGGCTTGAGGCTGAGGGCTGCGGCTAGGACAGACTTGAAAAGTTGCCACTTGGGAAATTGCACATTTGGGAAATTGCCACTTGGGAAATTGCACATTTGGGAAATTGCCACTTGAGAAATTGCACATTTGGGAAATTGCCCCCTAGGAAAAATCCTTTGGGAAAGTACCTGACATCAAACTATTTAATGACGTCTTTACTAATCCATCTAATTGAGATACATTAAAAATAAACTTTTAATGACATCTTTCCATTATAGATACATTCTAGAAATACATTCTAACTGTAACTTTTCGTTGACGTCTTTAACATTGCTTCCAACAGAGTCACATCATCACATGCTTAAATATTTTATACTAGATCTTTTACGAACCTTCAAATATTTTTTTATTCTCAAGAGAAAAGTCTAAAGAATATCTTTTTAGAGATGAGTTTGGTCTCAAATCTGACAATTCTACAATTATTCAACTTACATATGCAAATCACACACTAGGTAAATGTTAACTGACAATCCTTTCAAACGAAACGGATTATAAGAAGAATTTTTGAATTAATATATTATTCTTATAGTTAAAAAGTTGATTCCTTCCACCATTGAATCAGCTGATCCAGAGAAGTCACCTGATTTAGCAAAGTCAGCTGATTTAGCAAAGACAGTTGAATTGTCTGAACCCTACCAGAAGATGGAAGCTGAAGTTGGGGCCTGGAAGAATAATGCCGCAAATAATTCACTACATGTTTATTTTGTAACTTTATTTTTTTCCGGATTTTATTGTTTTAATAAGATATTTCAATGAGAAAACGGGTGTGCCTGCTGGTCTTTAATCAAATGTATTTTTTTTGTTTGCATAATTATCTTTTCATTTTGTGTTGACAACAATAGCTATTGTTGCTGATTGTATGGCAGTGGCTGGTTTTAACAACTCCGAACCATTAGCCATCTGCTGGTTTTAACAATATGTGCCATTTTTTTAGAATTTTTAAGCATATCATTTTTTAGGAACAACCACTTTTTCTGCAAAGTGAAATACATGCGTTATTTTAAAAATATGTGATGTAATTTAATTTAAACTAACCAAAAAATAAATAATTTTTAGAATCATAAAATTTAGATAAACTGTATGAAATTATTTAAAAATATCAATCAGTCGTATATCATTGAGGTTCTAATAATAGACTACTTTATTCATGGATGCTATATTTTTAGCTCCTTCAGTTAATTTTTAGCACCTCTAATTGATTTTGAACATGTATAGTTGATTTTTAACACCTTTAGTAGATTTTGAACAAATTGTTGATTTTTTAAACCTCTTATTGATTTTAGACCAATATAGTTGATTTTGAAAACCCCTCATTGATTCTAAATACAATGTTTAACTTTAAATATTTCTTGTTAATTATGAATAATTTTTTTGATTTTTAGTATTTTTGGTTGATTTTGAACACTTCTAGTTGATTTTAAACACCTTAAATTTATTTTGAACACCTTCATTGATTTTGAATATCTCTGGTTGATTATAAGCCCTTTTAACTAGTTTTGAACCATTCTGATTGTTTTTGAGTACCTTAAGTTGATTTTTAACACCTCTAGTTGATTTTTAACACCTCTAGCTGTTTTTAACACCTCTAGTTGATTTTTCACATCTCTATTTTATTTAGAGCACCTACATTTGATTCTAAACACTCTCGTTGATTTTGAACTAGCTTCTTCAGTTGATTTTGAACACCTCTAGTTGATCTTGAATCAGTTGATTTTAAACATGTTTGTTTTTGTATGACGAAAGATGAACATTGAAAACTTTTTTGTCAAATATTTTGTCTAAGTTATTTTATGTTATTAACAGAATGTTTAGAATTCAATTTGCTGATGGTGTAAAACCAAGGCCGCATGATTAGTCGGGTTACTCTAAATGTACTCCAATGACTCCAATGTGCGGAAAACGTCGTCTCCTAAGATAGATAGATAAAAAACCTAATTTGACATCACTCTCGCATCTATAATCAGTTACGTCATGGTTTTTATCTTTCTCTCTTATGAGGCGACATTTTCCTCAGATTGATATTAAATAGATATTTTTATTTTTTTTATTTTAACAATGATTTATGAATTTAAATTCTAGCTTAGCTTTTCATAGCCCAATTCACTTTCATATCATGTTTCTTTTGCATTATTGAAGATAGGTTATACAGTGGCCGAATTTAAAGAATTTGAGCGGCGGTTTAAATTTAAGCCGCGGTTTAAACATGGTTTGTTCCACTTAAAACTGTATCAAATGTTTCAAGATTTAAGCCGGCGCTTAATTTTAACCGGGTTTTGGCGGATTTAAACCGCGGTTCAAATTCTTTAAATTCCATCTCAGATCTATTAAATTTTAAAAGTAATTTAAACCAAATCTCAGTTGATCGAATGGTAGTATGATTCACAAAGGTACCCTGATATGTTTTGTCTAGAAAAACGAAGATATTTTCCACATTGTTGATCAGATGAAGGTACGTGTACACTGAATTCAAAAGCTGCAAGCTCTTACGGAAAAATCGATGAGAATTTTGATAACTACTTTTTTTAAAGACAAAGGCTAAAAACATTGATGCAAAATATTATATTATGTCATTATTCTTTTGACTTTGATATTTAGCACACAATTTTATAAAATAAAAACGTATACTAATATATTTGCCGTTCCTAAATGAATGTGGTTTTTACATTAACCTTATTCAAATATTTAATCTAGTAAAACAGGAAGCATGTTAACACTGTTAAAAGTACAGGGTTACACCTCTCATATCTCTGGGAACATTAGTTTTTGTATAATGTACAGACAAACATGGATTTTTTTTATGAAAACCCTTGCTAGAAAATCTTCACTAACATACGTAATGGTTAAAAATTAGCAGAAATTTTCCATTTTATTTTTTTTATTGACAACCGGGAAAACTTTGACCGTTAACTAAAAAATTGGTTAAAGTCAAAAATATTAAAAAGACACTGTAAAAAAATCATGTTTTTGCTTAATCTATAATTGCAAATTCGAAAATAAATGAGTATGGCCTATACGTACTCCATATACATACAGGGTGTTCCACGAAACATGACAGTTGGTGAATAGTTTAAAATGTCTTTTTCCATTATTTGAGAAGTTATTTGATACTGATTGTTATATTATAGTAAAATTGATTTCACAGTAAGATACAGGGTGTCCCACGAAACATGACAATAGCAAGACGACTTGAAAGTCGTCTTTGGTATTTGAATTTATTTGTGACATTTAGTCTTCTATCTACTTTAACATGTATGATTCTTGAAACAATTAGCACATAATTCTCCTAGCCCTGCCATTTCCAAAAAGTGGTCTGCGTTTTTTGTGCTTTCAATATTACCGTAGATATAAAGAGTTTGGTTCAGATTTCAATTTTGTCAAATAAAAGCAAAATTGTCGAAATCTGAACGAAATTCTTCATATCTCGGGCAATATTAAAAGCACAAAAAAGGCAGACCACATTTTGGAAATGGCAGGACAAGGGAAATTTTGTGATTATTATCTTTAGAAATCTACTTCTAAAACTAGGTTGACAAATAAACGCAGCAAATTATATCAAAAATCAAGACGACATTCAAGTCGTCCTGCATACTGTCATGTTTCGTGGGACACCCTGTATACATAAGTTAAACAATAAAGAAATAAACTGCAAAAAGTCTTTAATTTCAGATATCTAATACGTATGTGGAAGAAGAGATTCAAAATTATTCACCGACTGTCATGTTTCGTGGAGCACCCTGTACATCCCAGATGAAATATAAGAATAAATAACAAGAGTGCATTAAATGTCGTCTTGAAATTACTTAAAGAATATATGACAGACGTAATGCTTCATCATTGGTCTGCATAAAAAGAAAGCTGCTAAAATGTTCGCAGCTGCAAAGGGTTGAATACCATTTATGACAATATATCCAAATATCATTGCCGAGTCATCATTTTTTTGATCATTCTTAAGAAACTGCTTTTTATTTTTAATTCAAGATAAATTAATAGCTCTGTAACATGTAGGAGAGTAATTGATTTTGTGTTCCGAAATAAATCTAGCACCCCCTCACTTAAATCCTATAATGTCCAATGCGGTTTTCCTGAATTAAAAAAAAACATTAAACAAAGCTAGTGTATTGAATAGTTCAAATGCCAATGACCGGCCGGGTACGGTAAAAGGTCTGGCCGCAACATCAAAGTTAAAACCGAGCCAGTACAGTACAGGGTCGGGCCGGTACTTGCCGTACAGTACAAGGGGTCGGTCAGGCTCGAATTCAAATTGACCCTACTCCACCATGAAAATTTGAATGATCTTATTCATTTTCCAAACTTCTTGAAAGTCAATGTTAAAATTTTAAATTTTTTTTTTAACATCTTGCATGTTGCAAACAAAGCCATCGACAATTACTAGAGAAATGAGAATTAGTCACATGTTTAAGGGGTATCGGACATGCCACTTTAAAACAGTCCCTTTAATTGCCTACAAGGAATCAATTTATTGAATTAGGGTTTCTTACAAGAGCACTTATCTAATCTTTCTTGAACAGGAGATTCCGTTCAATTAAATAATACGAGATACTACAATTCTATTATGTTTTTATTTCGATAAATTGCCTTATGTAATACAGGGTGTCGGCCACGAAACATGAGAGTTGGTGAATAGTTTTGAATATCTTCTTCAATATGCTGCGATTATAAGTTAAAGACTTATCGCAGTTTATTTCGTTAAAAAATGCTTTTACTCAAATTTACTATTTTATGAATGCCATATAATATTTTTAATTATTCTCTTTGGTATCAAATATCTTAACAAATTATGGAAGAAGACATTTAAAACTGTTTACCAACTGTCATGTTTCGTGGGACGTACATCCATCAATTTGCCACAGAGTGGAACCATTTATACTGAAAATGAAAAGACGACGGTTAACCCTATCCCTGCTGGGGAACTTGAAAACCAGGATACGCTAAAGGGAGGTCAATTTGACCCATCCTCCCTCTAAATCCCATGTTTGATTTCCAAATATAACAAATGATACATCATTATGCTCTACTTTTAGAATCTGCAAAAAACTTTGCAAATTTGTGAAAATTGTAATCTTTTTTTGATAAAACCAATTATATATTAAACAAAATAAAAGTGTCCAAAAAATGATAAAATAAATGTTTTTGAAAAACCCTTTTATTCTATTTATTGATAGTTTCAATATTTGTTTTAAAACTCAAAATAAAATTTATTTCATCAGAAGTGATAAGATGTGCTTCACCAATAGGGATAGGAAATAACTAACTTTTTTTATTTCTTTTTATTTTTCATAAACTTTAAAATATTTTGGACATTTAAAATGACTCTAAAGTTGTGAAAGAGATTCCAACATTGTATTATGTAAAAATGTAATTTTGGCCATGCCAAATTTTATCCAAAAAAAGAATTTAAAAAAATAAAAAAGATCCTTTTCTTGCACAAATCTTCTGTCAACATTTGGCATAGTGTTAGAATAGCGAATGTTTAGAATAAACAATTTTAAATATGTAAAACTTTGTATAATTTGCAAGTAAAAAATTTTGTAAAGATATTGGCAATCACTACTCTACACTCTACGTGTATACAGGGTGGTTTTTAAACACGATATTTTTAGGGATGCATTCATAAACCTTTTGTAGTATTAAAAGAATAGCGCTAAAATGCGCAAATCTAGTTATTTTTTATTCAAAGCTACAAATCTACAAAGCTACGGTCTCTCATGAACAGAATTAAACTTAAATTTAAACTTTGAAACTTTATTTGTTGGGTGCTACAAAGTAGAACATTTTCAAAATAACCATACTATTTTTGCAAAAAACACTTAATGATTAATTGGTTGAAATTTTTTTCTTTTTTCTAAATTTACAACATTATTAATCTAAATCCTTTTGGTTAGGCTGCAGGAATAACTCAAGTATAAAAGTTATCATAATGGATATCATGGCTATCACTATGACGAATAATGCGTGTAAGAGCGAAACTATGAATTATTAGAAATTTCGAGAGCGTTTAAGGAGTAGGTTGATGATGATTGGTTTAATCCCTCTGCGGTTGGTATAAAAGAAGGAGAAGAGAAGAGAATGGTTCAGTTGTTCTCCGACTCTTCTCCGCTCTAGACCAAGGTAGAGAATAATAAAGAGATTCAACTAAACCAATAAAAGATAACTAATGTCCCCCTCCCCTCTATCTAATCAATGCGCTTAGTACTGAGAAGGGGTGGGTTGGGGGGGGGGGGATATCTGTAATTCACAATTGGAACATTAAAGTGAAAAAGCAAAGTAAAAAATATTAAAAAGTAATGCAAAAAAGCAAAGCTAAAAACATTGAAGCAAAGGGTGCAATACAGGTTGTTTCAGAAATATCTCTTCTGCATATACACAGTCCAAACAAAGAAACACAAAAAAATCGTTAAAAGATACAAAATTGGACATGAAAAAATTCGTACATTTGAACATTCAGAAACCTAAAATAACATAAAATTACATACTTTAAGCTTATCAAAACAAAAACAGCGGTTTTATAAGCATCTTTGAATGTCCATATTCACTATACATGAATATATAAAAAAAAATGTTGGACTGTTTCGATGTTTTTTTTTCAACAAAGTTTTAAGTTATATGGTATATATAAATTCACAAAAAAGTTGCTATAAAATTAAATTAAAGAATTTCAGAGGAAAATAAAAATACGTTAAATTAATTCAATCTGTGGTCCACCCGCCCTCAGCAAACACAACATATTGTTTAATTAGGATAATGTTAATTTTAATCTACTCTATATAGAACAAATACATATTTTTTAAAAAATGCCCTAATCATGATAATATTTTTTGAAATAAAGGGACTCCCATTTATGGAGAGGCATGCCTAGTTCACAATGGAACCCTTTCAACCGTTATCTGTTACGTCCATATATTCCTATATATACTATTTAGTATGAATACAGTGTTCTTGGTTCTAAGCTGTTTAACTGGACTATCGTACTGCTACTACCTTCCATCAGAGGATTCTACGGATCAAAGGTATTTCACTTTCCTGTACAGAACGGGTGTATAATTTTATAAAAAATCAATTTGATTTTTTTTTTACGTGGCAGCGGAGCGCAAATTTTTGTTTAGGGTTTTTCTTGCTAAATTGGGGAGTATAAAAATTGTTGGTTAAAAAGTATGCAAAAGGATGAAAAACTTAACTTTGCATTTACCTTTTTTAATTTTTTCCTTCAGATCTTCAAAAATCATTTATCTTATATAAGCTCCGTATATTACATATTAGATTTCTATAAAGTTAAACCCTAAATAAGCCACACATCGAAAGAATTCATCAAATGTCGTATTCTTCACTTTCTGATAATGGAATGTTGCAGATATTTAGTTTTTTAATTAAATAATTATATGGAGCTGTTCCCGCATGTTTATGGCTATTTATCTATTTTCGCAAATGCTGAGATTTACGTAAAATAGTATAAAACCCATTGAAAAATTGTCAAGACGACATTTAATAAATTCGTTCGATGTATAGCTCATTTAGGGTTTAACTGTATTATATTGAATAATCTAATTTTCAACTTTGTACAACGAATAATACAGAAAAAAATAAATTTTCTTAAAGTCTAATCAAAGCCTTGGCTAAAGCCTTTCATAATTTAGGAATCTAAAATGATGTATAAAGTTTTCCTGAGAAATAGAAATTGCGGCATTTCTTTACAAATCTAGCAAAACGATTATTTTCAACTTTATCAAGAATTTCTAAATGAATAATTCAAAGGGATATCAAGTTTCTGAAAAAAGTATTCTAAAAAAATAAAACATTAGCCACAAATTCAAATAAACTTTTCACTATATCTTTGCAAGCTGGTATTAAAAAAACTTTTAAATTTCAAAAATTGGTCACAAATTAACTATAGTTTGTTTTTTGACAACAGACTGCAACTTGCAAGTAGAAATAATTAGCGTTTGTTGCAACTCAGCAGGCGCGCAACTATGGGGGGCATGCCCCCTCCTTGTCTGATTAAGGGGTGCATGTCCCCTTAAGACAGCTTGCTACTCCCTGTAGAGGGGGGGGGGGAAAGTCCTTAAAAAGTTTTTAAAAAATAGCAAATTTTTTTTTTAATTCTACACGCTTTAAGCAAACTTAAATTAAATTATAACGCTTTTCATTGTAAGCTCATATTCCTTTTTTTTCCCCTTTCTATAAAAATGCCTCCACCAGACTTAAATTTGCCCCTTTATTTTGAATGTTGGAATTTGTAACCTTTGTTTTTTTAGAATACCACAAAATAGTTTTAATTTGCACCTCTAAATTTAATTTTTTTTATTCCAAAATGTTTTATAAATACAACCAACTTTAAAATTTACAAATCTATCTAAAAAACATGACGTTATTATTTTTTGATAATGCTAAAAAAAAATTCAGATGTTTTGCCCCCAACAAAAAAATATACCTTAGTTAAAAAAATGCCTCTTTATATATTTTAAAAAAGTCTCAAATAAAAGATTAGACTCCAAATGCAAAATAAATGTTTTAGATTTCCCATAAACAAAAATCACCAAACTGAAGAAAAGCCCCCCAAAAACAAAGATTTGAGATTTCCCCAAAATTCCAAGCTGTTAAATCCATATTTTTTAGTTAATAACTATTCAGTCTCATTTTTGGTCTTATAATTTCATGTTTTAAAGCAGTATACTGCTATTAAAGTGAGATGGACTAAA
The DNA here is from genome assembly GCF_000591075.1 of Eurytemora carolleeae. NCBI lineage: Eukaryota > Metazoa > Arthropoda > Copepoda > Calanoida > Temoridae > Eurytemora > Eurytemora carolleeae. Next base: position 73,856 of record NW_019397883.1, on the reverse strand, counting down.
GTTCAATTTACTTAAACCTGAATTAATTCAGAGGGATAGATCATTATGATTATAGTGAAATGGAATTATTTTATAAATTAGTATAAAATAAGCATTTGGCATTTTAAATGTTAATACAAATCACCAAAACATTAACTAATACTGCAATAAAATCTATGATAAAATAAAATAAAATAGGAATAATCAAAATCATTTTTTGATCTTTTTAGGGAATTCTTGGAACAGGTGAAGTATCATCCAATCGACTACTCGGAGTTCCAGGTATTAAACCTTGTTATTTTTCTTAGTTTTTCTCCTTGAGTTCCAGGTATTAAACCTTGTTATTTTTCTTAGTTTTTCTCCTTGAGTTCCAGGTATTAAACCTTGTTATTTTTCTTAGTTTTTCTCCTTGAGTTCCAGGTATTAAACCTTGTTATTTTTCTTAGTTTTTCTGCTAGAGTTTGTTTGCTACAAATATTTTGGGAAAGGAAGCGCAAATTTTTGCTTTCTTTGCGATACATTTTTGTGCGAAAAAAACCCTGCGTATTCATTCGCAAACTTGATCTTGCAAAAAATTGCGCTATACCGTTTTCGCGTTATTTTGTTTTGCGCAATTATGTGAAACAGATTCTCATTTATTGGTGGATTAAAGGTGTAGACTGTATAAATTTGTTTTCTGTGAGATTGCATTTTTTTGCATATAATTGCAATGCTTAAAAAGGAACTGATTTATTGTCTCTACTTTGCAACCTGATGCGTGATGGTGCACTGCAAATCAAGATGTGTACGCTCTCACACAAAAATTGAGCAGTATTTTGCCAATTACTCCTTTTAAATTTTATGCGCCTTGCTTTTCAAGCAAACCGGAGTTTTCCATGAGAACAAATTTTAACTTGGTTAAATTTAAAATGTGTTGCTTGTTTAGGAAATCCTGCCCTACTTGTTTGCTCGAGGGCGTAGGCAGGACAAGCTTAGGAATGGCCGAGGAGGGGATGAGACTGCATTCAAAGAATTCTCCAGAGTGTAAGTTTTAACTTAATTTGAAATCAAATTTTCCGCATATTGGTATATAATAAACCGCTAGATTTAAAAGCATATATTTCAAACCTTTAAAAATGCAAAATACTGTTTAAAACTTGAGTTTTTTAAAGACAAGTACCTCACATATGTAACTGTAAGTAAAGAGCGTGAAAAGTGTTAACCATTAATGAAATAAAATGATAATGAATGTGAATCCAGGTACCGTGGCGGAAAACCTCTGTTTCTCTCCAACCACGCGGACGCTGTGCTACGAGGACTCGGCTAAACTGTGTAGAAGACGACAATCTACAAATTCTACAATGCCGCGCTCGATTTTACAACTAAATGTACATTATTACTGATTTAACGACCGTGCGCAAATTTAAGATTTTTTTTCACAGATTCAAATTATTCCTACAAACAATATATAGTTTTAAAGCATTAAAATTCAATTGAAAAAAATTGGAATATTTGTTTGAAGAGACATACACATAATGAGTTTGTTAAATCACTGTTTGCTATAAATTATGAACCTCTCGAATTCTGACAATTTTATATTAAAATTATATTAAAAACTATTCTTTTATATACTAATATTTAAGATTTGAAAATAAATGGCTTTATAAATTTTATTGATACACTCTGGCTATTTTTATCTGATGAAATTTCATAGACCACAGTAGGTGCAGAACATCAGAATAATAAATTTACTCGTAAATAAAAGATTAAACGATAATGTTATAACTTAAAGAAATTATTCGCTTACTTATTTTTGAAAAATCAGCATTTGGGCTTAATTGGCACGTTTAGACTTTTTTCACACCGTCACCTTCTTTTAAGGTAGCTCTTCGTTCTTAGCTATAAGAACTGAAAGATCTGTACATTTGGTAGCAATATTTTCCGTTCTTTCCTCAGGTAACAATTTACGGGTTGTTTTAATAATGAGAGTATCAGAAGAAATAGATGGTATGGTCCCCATGAGACCCCAAAGTATTTTGGGCAGAAGGAATAGGTTTAACAACAAGCTGTATCCAATCTGTTACGTTAATTTAATGACAATTAACAATTATAAATTATTGCTTGTCTTGTATCTATATAGTTTATGAATCACTTAAAAAGAAAAGGAGATCTTCTGAAAAAGTTGGTTTACAATGAATGTCTGTAATAGATACAGGATATATTGGAGAACTAGTCTCGGAGAATACAAACTAGAATATTATAGTTAAGTAAGTAGATGTTAGGTAGCTGGATAGGTAGATAGTAGATATATTTGGGTAGGTATATGGTAGGCAAATGGGTAGGTAGCTAGGTAGTTAAATGGTAGATAGCTTGGTAGGTTGCTGGGTAGGTATCTGGATAGGTAGCTGGTTAGGTAGCTAGGTAGGTAGCTGGGTAGTTAGCTGGGTAGGTAGCTGGGTAGGTAGATGGTAGGTAGCTGCATAGGTAGATGGGTAGGTAGCTGGGTAGGTAGCTGGGTAGTTAAATGGTAGATAGCTTGGTAGGTAGATGGTAGGTAGCTGGGTAGGTTGCTGGGTAGTTATCTGGATAGGTATCTGGGTAGGTAGCTGAGTAGGTAGCTGGGTAGGTAGCTGGGTAGGTAGCTGGGTAGGTAGCTGGGTAGCTAGCTGGGTAGGTAGATGGTAGGTAGCTGCATAGGTAGATGGGAAGGTAGCTGGGTAGGTAGCTGGGCAGGTAGCTGTGTAGGTAGCTAGGTAGGTAGCTGGGTAGGTAGCTGGCTAGGTAGCTGGGTAGGTAGCTGGGTAGGTAGCTGGGTAGGTAGCTGGTTAGGTACCTGGGTAGGTAGCTGGGTAGGTAGCTGGGTAGGAAGCTGGTTAGGTAGCTAGGTAGGTAGCTGGGTAGGTAGCTGGGTAGCTAGCTGGGTAGGTAGATGGTAGGTAGCTGCGTAGGTAGATGTGTAGCTAGCTGGGTAGGTAGATGGTAGGTAGCTGCGTAGGTAGCTGGGTATGTAGCTAGGTAGGTAGCTGGGTAGGTAGCTGGGTAGGTAGCTAGCTGGGTAGATAGCTGGGTAGGTAGATGGTAGGTAGCAGCGTAGGTAGCTGGGTAGGTAGGTAGGTAGATTAATATAATATTTTGACATTTTCAATCTAAATGATTAATGGAGTGTTGTCAATAAATCAAATAAATCAAAATAAATCAAATTTCAGCTGATTCTTCTATATCTATTTCATTTCTTAATAACGTTTCCTTTCAAATTTTTTACTCATATTTATAAAAGAAGGAATCCGAATCAATTATAATAAAAGAGAGTTTTTCCATTTTTGCTCCAGTATACATCTTTGTCTAAGATACAGTGAATTTATATTTGTTTTATCAAAGTTGTATAATAAGGTTAGATACCCTGGATACGCACCAATATTTGATTGTATCAAGGTTGTATAAAAAAGTTAAATACCCTGGATGCGCTCCAATATTTGATTGTGTCAAGGTTGTATAATAAGGTTAGATACCCTGGATGCGCTCCAATATTTGATTGTATCAAGGTTGTATAAAAAAGTTAAATACCCTGAATGCGCTCCGATATTTGATTGTGTCAAGGTTATATAATAAAGTTAGATACCCTGGATGCGCTCCAATATTTGATTGTATCAAGGTTGTATAATAAGGTTAAATACCCTGAATGTGCTCCAATATTTGATTGTATCAAGGTTGTATAATAAGGTTAGATACCCTGGATGCACTCCAATACTTGATTGTATCAAGGTTGTGTAATAGGGTTAAATATCCTGTAGGTAAAGGCGACCTTTTTTAGCAATGGACATCATATGACGTCACTGCTTATTTTATAAAATGAAAACTTGAATTAGAATTTTAATTTTTAGCTTCAAACTTCTTAGCACAATCTTAATATTTGTTAAATGTGAAGATTGTTCGTTAATGTTAGAGTGACGACATGTGAGGATTTGGAGTGTTCATTGCAAAAAAAAGAGGACATCAATAATTACTTAAGTGTATTTTATGTTGTTACAAAGCAAATATTTTTACTAAACTTATTAATCACTATTAAGTGAAATGGGGATGTTTAAAATGCACAATTGCCGTGGTTCATGCTCATTGGACTTTTTAAAGTTATAACTTAATTCTAAAAGTCGTCTTCCTGTTTCAGCGTTTTATGGATATCACTGTTTATTTTTGGTTAGTTATATTTTTTATTGGTTATATATATATATTTTTTTATATTATTGGTTGGTTATATTTTTGGTTAGTTATATTTTTGGTTGGTTATATTTTTGGTTAGTTATATTATTGGTTTGTTATATATTTGGTTAGTTATATTTTTGGTTAGTTATATTATTGGTTGGTTATATTTTTGGTTAGCTATATTATTGGTTGGTTATATTTTTCGTTAGTTATATTTTTGCCTGGTTATATTTTTGGTTAGTTATATTATTGGTTGGTTATATTTTTGGTTAGTTATATTTTTGGTTTGTTATATTATTGGTTGGTTATATTTTTGGTTGGTTATATTTTTGGTTAGTTATATTATTGGTTGGATATATTTTTGGTTAGTTATATTTTTGGCTGGTAATATTTTTGGTTAGTTATATTTTTGGTTGGTTATATTTTTGATTTGTTATTTTTGTGCTTTGTTATATTTTTTTTTTTTTACATTTTTGGTTAATTATATTTTTGGTTATTTATATTTTGGGTTTTTTTTTTAATTTTTGGTTGCTTATATTATTGATTGGTTATAGTTTTGGTGAGATATATTTTTGGTTATTTATATTTTTGCTTTTTTCTATTTTTGGTTTTTTATCTTTTTAGTTGGTTATAGTTTTGGTTTTTTTTATATTTTTGGTTTTTTATATTTTTGCTTTGTTATATTATTGTTTTTTTTTTATTTTTTTTATATATTTCCCCCGCGCGCCAATTTACTGCAAAATGTTTAAATCAAATCAAATCGAATTATATATTTAGCCATATTTTCATAAATTATGCATGTAAAAATGGATATTTATAATTAACATTAGTAGAAATTACAGTTTATGGCAGGGAGACGGAACTAGCCGGAACTGTTTTCAATCGGTCTCTTGTACAATCAGTCTTTAATCAAAAAATTTGACTTGAAAAGTTTCACAAAAATTAGATTAGGTTGGACTTCCTGGCAGAGAAAGGTGAGGGTTCCTTTAAGAAGTCTGGTGGCTAATAATTAGCGTGGAAAATAAAAGATATGATTCCTGGCTGAAAAGATCCACAGGCTGGTCAAGCGAGAAACAAAGCTATAATTGAGAATTAATTAAGTATTTGAGCAACTGAAACAATAAAGTCTATCACATCTAAAGTCTAAATATTTATCAAGCAAGAATTTTTTAACACTAAGTTTAAACCCAAGCTTGCTCTCAATTTATTTAATATTAGGATTAAAATCATTCCATAACAAAGGAAAACTGAAAAAAGGAAACTTTTTAAAAAAATCATTTCGGACCCTTGGTAGAAAAAAATCATCAGCATTTCTAAGAGGATAAGGGAGATCCGTTAAGGCTGAATTTTTTATAAAAAATTATCTTAGTTAACAGTAGAATATTTCTGATCTATAGAATGCATAATTAATAATTGCTGCTGAATTATTAGGTCAGGAAGAGACAAAATATCTAATGAGGAAAATAAAGGTTATACGAGGCTTTAGAAATTATGCGTACGCATTTTTTCTGAAGCAAGTTTATAGCGAATTAATGTTTGATTTACTACAGCAGCTATAAATAGGCAGGCAGTACAGAATATGAGGATGGATGAGCACGAAGTATAATGACTTTAAGGCTTTACCAGTAAGAATATTCTTTGCTCTATTTAAGTAAAAAATAGATTTAGAAACCTTGTTACGAGTTTGTTTGATGTGATAATCAAAACTTAGATTCTCATCAAAATAAATGCCGAGCATTTTAAAGGCTGGCACTTTGGACATCTTTGAAATATGTTCAATAGGAAAAATTCTGGTTAAATCAGGACTTGAGTTGATGTCATTATTATTAAAATGAAATTGAAAATCAGGAATGGAGGTTTGCTTTGGATGAAAAACCATGACTTTAGTTTTTGAAGTATTGACACAAATCTTGTTGGCTCTTAACCACATACCTAGTTTTTGTAGTTCATTGTTAACAAAATTTCCTACCTCAGCAATATTTGAACCTTTAGCTAATCCTGTAGAGTCGTCGGCAAAATGGAAATTAGGTAACAAGTTGGATTTGTACATATCATTAATATAAATGAGAAAAAGGAGAGGACCTAGAATCGAACCCTGTGTGGGACGGATACATTTAACTAAGTTTGTGAACCATACCCCCAAAATTACCCTATTGTAAGGTCGTCTCCGACAAACTGTATCTCCGTTGAACCCTCCGTACACTCACCAAACCAAACATTTTCAAGGCTTTCTAGTAATATAAACAAAAACCTCATGGAACTTAACGTGCATTAAAAGAACCAATTTAAACTTAATTTTCAGTGAATCATTTACAAATAAACAGTGAAATTACTTTAACCAGATAAATATTCATTTCAGAAGAATTAAATTGCTTTAGACTTCAGTACAAACAACTTTTCGCCGCCCTACAGTTTTCTAGATTGTAAGTTCCGTATACTTAATTCACAACAATATCTTAAACCTTTCATTGGCCAAGTCACAACAGTACCTTTTTAAGCTTTTATTTATCGATTGACAACATTAATAAAATATGATCTACAAAACCTGCAAACCTAGAGTTTCCTAAACCTGCTAAACCTAGAGTTTCAAACACCTTTTAAGCCTTTATTCAATTCTCAATGTTACATATTTAAAGACCAATTGTTCGATTCACATCAACGCCCATTTATATTGTTAGTTACCCTTAACTGTTTAATCTTTATTAACAATCATTATTTATACACATGTACGTCAATAACAATTTGTATTTTGTTGTAGGAAACCTTCGTTACTGAAATATACATTTTCAAGTGGTTCTCATCTATGTATGGACGGTAGAAAAGAGTGTTTCCCTAGCCTATTCACCTTTGGATTTGTCATTCTTCGAGTTACATATCCTCTGCTTCAGTTCATCCCGCTTCGAGCAATATTCCTTTTGATCGGCTCACAAAGTTATAATAACATCGGAAAGAACATTATTCACAATGACGAATTGCTTACGATTACTCAAATAACTTTCAAACCATTTAAGATTTACATTTTTACGCCTTTTTTATTAAGTTTCAGTAAAAGAATATCATGTTTAACAACATCAAATGCTTTCCCTAAAATCGAGAAATGTTGCAACTGCAATTTTATTTTCATTGAGAGCAGCTAAAATATAATTAACAATATTTAGAATTGATTGAAATGTAGATTTACCGGGTTGAAATCCAAACTGCATTCTGTATAAGAGTTTATTATTTGCTAAGAAACTGTAAACACGTTTAAAGACAATCTTTGACAACAAGGGGAGGCATGATATAGGCCTATAGTTAGTTAATTCCTTGGGATTTCCAGATTTAAAAACCGGACAAGTTCTTGATACTTTAAAACTCTCAGGAACCTGGCCAAGATCCAAAGATAAGTTGAAAATGAATGAGAGAGGTACAGCAATTACAGTTATTACGCTTTTTAAAAGTTTCGCATTCAAACCATCAATATCAAGACTTGATTTACTTTTTAATGAATTGACAATTTCAATAATTTCAGAGGGGTCAACCTGTCCAAGCTCAAAGTTAAATCCAGAATCAGTAAGATAATCTTCAGGTTTAGCGGTCGAATCAGGAATATCCTTTAAGATATTCTCAGCAATTTCTGAGAAAAAAGAGTTAAATTCATTTGCCATGTTTTGAGCATCATCGATTGATTTACCATTTACAGATATTTACAGAGACCTTATCAATACTGGATTTACCATTTACAGAGACCTTATCAATACTGGATTTAGACGAGGATCTATTTAAAATCTCATTTAAAGTTGCCCATAGCTTTTTGGGATCATTTTTGTTTGACTCAAGCTTACTTTCAAAATACATTTTCTTCGCAGATTTCAACACTTTATTGTAAAGGTTTCTATAATTTTTGTATTATGCCAATTCAAGTAGAATTAACTTTGTGCAATTCAGGTTTATTCTCTGAAATTATATCAAACAGACTTAAAAAGATAAGTAGGTTTAATCTGTAAAAGAATAATTATATTTTTAAAAACAGATTTTTTGCAGGCATTCAACAATTTTCAGTGAATGCCACTCTAGTCTATAACCTTTTCTAAAGATTTTAATACATTTTTCATTACATCCCGCCAGGTTTTCAGCAGGTTTAAAACTCTATCTTCAATACAAATTTATTGTCAAAATTTGATCCTTTTCAATATAGCATAATTTAACCTTTTATTTGTTATTTTTGAATCTTTTACTCTTTTTTCAATTTTACACATTTAAAGTTCAGTTTTTTGTAAGAAAAGGCAATTATTTTGTAACTAAAGGAAATGATTTTGTACCAAAAGGCAATGATTTTGCAACTGAAAGCACTGATTTTGCAACTAAATGCAATGGTTTTGTAACTAAATGTAATGATTTTGCAACTGAAGGCACTGATTTTGCAACTAAATGCAATGATTTTGTAACTAAATGCAAAGATTTTGCAACTAAATGCAATAATTTTGTAACTAAATGCGATGATTTTGTGATCAAAGGCAATGTTTATTTAATATCATGACAACAGTATCTTTAAATTTAAATTTAAAGGAACTGAGTTTTTTCCACAAACTCAAAAAGTCTTATCCCTTTATTTCTCCTATCCAAAGATGTTAACCTTTGATATTTCAAACTATGATTATTTGATCAAACATAATTCATAGTTTGAAATATCTGGTTCCAAAGATATAGTGGTTAATAAATAAAAGTTTGTGACAAAAACTCAACTCCTTTGAAACATACGTTACAACAGTAAAATGTCCAATTATCAAGGTTACCCATAAAAGCTTGGTCTGAACAAGATAAATCAGATATCCACATTAATATTTTTAAAACTAATTATATTTTAGTGTGGTTTCTCTTACAAAGTTACTTGTGCATTTTAAAGAGACTGTAAAGGTAAAATTAAAGCGGGTTTAAAACTGAGTCAAAGTTATACAACAACTCATATATACGTAATTATATGGTCAATGGAGCTATGTGCCCAGATATAGAACGGCCATTGGTGGAAATCTGGTCACATGATACAGAAGCAACATCATTATTATAAATTTTATCTTATAAAGATTAATAAGTATTATGTTCAAGAAAGGAGCATATACCAATAATCTTTAGACACCTCTGGATTACCCTAATTTTCCGATTTGTTCCGTATTTACTGAATATCAACTTTTTATAACTTTGATTCATTTACCATATGTGATCACATATATATGAGCTTTGGTATAACTTTGACACAGTTGTATATCAATTTCTTGAGACAGAAACATCAGATAGAGATAAAATCGTGGTCAACTTTTTTTTTGGGTTCAGCTTCAGTTTTTGCCCAGTAATATTCGTCTATTGCTATCTTTGAGGACCACTTTAAATTCAGTCTACAGCCCCTTTAGAAAGGATACAGTCCTACTTTGCAACGTGTCCAGTCCTACTATACAACCTGTCCAGTCCTACTATAAAACCTGTCCAGTCCTACTATTCAACCTGTCCAGTCCTACTATGCAACCTGTCCAGTCCTACTATACAACCTGTCCAGTCCTACTTTACAACCTGTCCAGTCCTACTATACCCTACTATACAACCTGTCCAGTCCTACTATACAACCTGTCCAGTCCTACTATACAACCTGTCCAGTCCTACTATACCCTTCAAAGCTTTGTCTGATCAAGTATGAATTAGATATCCATGGTCATATATTTGAAAACTGGTTAATTTCAATTGCGGATATCTGCTGCAATAAAACATTGCAGGAGGTATCCTAAATTAACACTTTTTTAGTTAAAAAAACTTTACTTTCCGCTTTAATGAACGATAAATATTCAAAACTAGGAACCTTTTTAGATTCTAACGACAGGCCCTGTAAGAAACACTGTAAAAAATCTGCAAAATTACTAGAATGTCATGTCCTTTTCCAACGGTACACTTCAAACCTTGGTCTGGTCACTCCTGTACGCCGAGTCCATTAGCGCCTGATCCAATCAGGGTTCAGTCATGTGTTTGTTGTCTTTACTGAACTAATAGAAATTGCATGGCGGTAACATCTATTAATCTATCTTTCTGTCTATCTCATCATCCAATTAGAGATAAATCCTTTAATCGGCGCTATCAGTTAATGGAAATATTTACTTCTACTGAAACTATAGTGTGGTCACAAGTTTACAATTTAAAAACTAGTTAAATGGTGATTTCTCTACAAAAGTAGTATGCGAATACTGCAGAAATAAATATAAGAATTATCAGAATTAAACAGTTTTAAAGTAAAAAAACTACCCGGAAATGGAAGAAAACATCTTGTTGCATCTACTTAAAGAATGATAGACAGCATAATTCTAGGATTTAAATAAATTCGCAACAATTTGCAAAACCTGCAATATAAACTGCATCCATTGATTAGTGCACATCTGCACTTTGTAAATTTACGCGCTTTGTTTAAACTCTAATTCTCCATGCTTCATCAAATATTGAAATTTAGGCAAATTATGCAATTCTTGGATATTAGGCAATGACAACGTTAATATTCTTAAAAATAATAGATTATGCTCTGCAACAAATATTTCAAAAAAGTTGCCAAAATATAATAATGTTTGAGTTTATTGTAATAAAAACCAATCAACGGATACAATGATAATTGTCAAATTTAATTTACATTTCTAAAAATTATAATGCGGCTTGGCCTGAAAATACATCATGCTTGTTTAACCCTTTTTTAATTTGTTCGTTCCGTTCCGTTCGTTCCCATGAAAGAGCGATCGTTCCCCAGAAACGACAGCCAGTCGGGGAGGGGGGGGGGTGCCCTCATAGTTGTTTGGCTCAAAATGTTCAGGTTTTGTTCTTCCTAACAAATTATATTTAGACTCAGTTGCCCAACTAGCACTTTTTGTAAGGCTGGGGTGGCGAAATTTTATTTTCAGGGGTTGATGGGGTACAATGGGTCGGCCAGCCCTCCCACAAAACATTATTCTATAAAAGTTGCAGAGTTGGCTCTATGTTCAATCTAAACCAAAATTTTATTATATCCTATGGTTTTTTCTTGTGTTAAGAACAAATTATAAATTAGAACAATTGTGCAAATTTCAATGTGCAATTTGAGAAAATCTGAAGGTGCTGTTAAAACGGATTGTTCAAGTTTAATCTAATATTTTAAAAATCAGCAACTATTGAAAATCATTTTATAATCTGTGACAGTGGTTTTGAATGGTCAGAGCTGTGAACATTAGAATGCATGGCTATCGAGATCAATGCTTGATCCTCTCTTTTTCTTAATATCGTGACTAATCTAATCCTTTACTTGTATCCTGAAAAGTTTATAAAATTCAACCAATCAGAGTCCCCGTATCAGAAGCCGGATAATTTGAGATTTTGCGCGCCATTTAAGATTAATATACAAAAACGGGAGGGACTCTCTAATTTCGAAAAACCGGTTTTTGATTTTTCTGTACTATATTCATAAAAGAGTGGATTCAGCAAGAAATTAAAAGTGTCCACATTGGATGTTCGGATTAAGTAGTCGGGATTAAAGGTATCCCATTATAAAGTTCCCAGCTCAGGTTATCCTTCTTAAGTATTTTAGATGACCCAATATTCTTTACTTAAAACTCCATAAAACTAACATAAAATTGTGCAAATTTCAAATTTTAAAGTTCTGTGCTAACGGATTTGTTCAATTTGAATCTAAATTGTTGAAAGTTGAAGTAATTTAAGAAAATCTTAGACGATTATCAATTAATCTGTGGACTGTTAAAGTGGTTTTAATTTGTCAAGTTATCCTTTTAAGATAATCCCATATTCATTCCTTAAAACTCTTGTTCAAAATGAAATTTTGATAAATCTTCTAATTTCTGCCAAATTTTCAATTTTGAGATCATAATTGTGGATTTATTGCAGTTTTAAGACGACTTAAGTATACATGAATTCGACCCACAAATTACGTCACAAAATGATATTTGTGATATGCGCTTTCCTCCGTCCCACACCCGTTTTCCCTTCAGGAAAAAAGTTTATACTTTTGTATGCTAAATATAGACGATATGCATTTATGGTACGATTTTGTGACCTCGTCGCACAAACGTGCCATCTAGGTACAGGGATTAGAGTTCTTAAACCCTAATCATTTTTAAAAATGACTCAAAAAAGTGCTCCAGTATTTGGTTTTAAGTAAGAGGCTTCCATGTGGTGTAACACTATGTCGAATAATCAAAAATCTCTCCGTTTACTTCAGCTAACCAGTTTAAGAAACAAAAAAATTCAATACATGTAGCTGAACCCCCATAGATTTTTCCTTTCTGAAATTCAAGATGTACATGTACGGATTCATAAACTATAGAATAGTTGCAGCAATCGCGGCCCCATGCAACTTCACACAGCGGACCTTAGAAATAGGCGATTTTTTTCACCGGTCATAGAAGTCGAGCCTCTTTAACATAGAGTAATAAAACGAAGAGGTGAAGCTTAGCTCAGATGTACGTACACAACCGACCTCTCTATTAATTAATTAATAGACAGGTCGGTTGTGTACATCACGATATGTTTACGTATCTAACATTGTACACTTGTATTTAGAGCGATCGATTTCTACGGAGTGGTTTAATGTAGATATTTGAATTCTTTGAATATTAGTATTGATAATTAGATAGACACTAAATATGGATTGTAAACACAGGATTGTAATATGAAGTACATTCAAGTTCAGTTGTTTGTTTATTTCAATACAAGCATGTCTAAATATTGCATCGTGAAAAAGTGCCCCCGCCTGTTTTGGATTAAGAGCTCCAGGTCGTCATCATTTTTTCATCTTTTGTGGGTAACCCTGCATACACTGTCATGTTTATGATAAAGAGTTGAAGAGAAGAAACAATAAAAAATGTTTGAAATAAGAATGTTTTCAGTTAAATTCATGCCCTAGAAACTTTTTGACAGAACTTTTAGTTAATAAATTGAAAACCTACAAATTTGAAAATTGTCAAATGTTTGAGTCAACATCCTCGAATTCTCTTCAAATAAAGAAAGAAAATATAAAAATTGGTCAATTCCATAAAATCCCTCTTTAGAAATACGATCGCTCTATATACAAGTGTACAGTGTTAGATACGTAAAAATATCGTTATGTACACAACCGACCTGTCTATTAATTAATTAATAGAGAGGTCGGTTGTGTACATCTGAGCTAAGCTTCACCTCTTCGTTTTATTACTCTATGCTCTTTAAGAACTAATTAAAAGAACTAATATAAACATAATAGTATTGTAATAAATTACTCATCATTTCAGTTTCCAAAACATATGTTTTTATTCTCTGCAATAAAGATTTGAATAGAATAATACAAATTATTATTGACTGTTCAAAGTCAACAGAGATGTTTTCGAACATATACAAGTGTACAGTGTTAGATACGTAAAAATATCGTGATGTACACAACCGACCTGTCTATTAATTAATTAATAGAGAGGTCGGTTGTGTACATCTGAGCTAAGCTTCACCTCTTCGTTTTATTATTCTATGCTCTTTAAGAACTAATTAAAAGAACTAATTATAAACATAATAGTATTGTATCAAATTACTCATCATTTCAGTTCCCAAAACATATTTTTTTATTCTCTGCAATAAAGATTTGAATAGAATAATACAAATTATTATTGACTGTGTAAAGAGTCAACAGAGAGGTTTCCGAACATTAGACATAGTTTTACTCCAAACGAAAGCATCGAACAACAAATTCTTACTTAAATGTCCCCTTCAAAAATAAAAAACTCCGTAATTGAAAAAAATATTGGTGCTTAAAAAGCTAATCTCTGTTTTCTTTTCTGTGTGGGAAAAATGAAAGGGTTTATGATCTAAAACGGCGTCAAACCTTATTGAAATCCAACGTATGGACCCGCTACGAATAGCAACATGGCGTATTTTCCGGGAGAACATTTTTTTATAAATTTGAAAAATTAAACGTTTTTGTAAAATATTGTAGCTTATCATTATCATTATCATAATTTCTATTTTTTTTAACATAACCCAGACATTAAAGGAGCAAAATAGTTTAATACGTACATTTTAGGTTTGGAAAAAATTCTTAAAAGTATAAAAAAAAGTTCTCCAGTAATGCTTATATGATTTCATAAAATTTCGTTTTACCATTTAAATGAATGGATTTTATGAAAATTATATTTACTTTACACTGATAATTTAATTTTTCAAAAATATAAAAAATGTTCTCCCGGAAAATACGCCATGTTGCTATACGTAGCGGTTCCATACGTTGGATTTCTATAAGATTTGACGCCGTCTAAAACTATAAAAAGTTCTGTAAAAAAAATACATTTCGAATTAAATTTCACATCTAAACACCCCCCCCCCCTTTCCCGGATGGAATAGGGTTTAGCATTCAAAATTCATTTTAAACACTTTAATTTTTCATGAAAAGAAACAGGTTCTTTCATTTTTTGTTTTTTCTTTAAACCTTTTTTTTCAAAATCCACACTATGTACTATATAGTCCATTTTCAAAGAAGTCATGTATATCACAAGACATTCGTATATATGTTCCCAAAAGCCGTCCAAACGGCTGGACCGAATGGGCTGAATTTTTTAGGGAACCCATGGGTACCCTAGGGGTAACACTGACTAAACAAATTCTAAAATTTGTATTTTTCAAAAATATAATTTTTTTTCAAAAATGTAATATTTTTCAAAAATCGAAATTTTTTTTCTCAATTTTTTAAAGGGAAAAGTGATTAATGATAAGACAAAGGTTTAAAGGGAAAAAGTGATTAATGATCAGGCAAAGGTTTAAGGGAAAAAGTGATTAATGATCAAGCAAAGTTAAAAGGGAAAAGTCATTAATGATCAGGCAAAGGTTTAAATGGAAAAAGTGATTAATGATCAAGCAAAGGTATAAAGCAAAGTCTGTAAATCGAAAATGACGTTCAAAACCTGACCTGTACGGATATAAAAGAACTGTTAATGAAGAACAATAAAGAAGTGAAAGTAAAAAATAATGATGCTAATATCGTGGCATTTTTAGTAAAATATTTTAAAGAATTATTTTACATTTTTGTATATTTAAATATGGCCGGATGAGTGGAAACAATGGCAGATAGATAAAATTAAAGATTTAAAACTATTTTAAATTCCTTTGAAATGTAATTTTTTAAATAAAGAAAAAAAAGATAGACAGATATATAAATGAATTAACAGTTATGAACATGAATAGATAGACACATAGATAGATAGACAGATAGACAGATAGGCAGATAGACAGATAGACAGATAGACAGATAGACAGATAGACAGAACAGATAGACAGATAGACAGATAGACAGATAGACAGATAGACAGATAGACAGATAGACAGATAGACAGATAGACAGACAGAAAGACAGATAAACAGATAAACAGATAGACAGATAGACAGATAAATAGATAGACAGATAGACAGATAGGCAGATAGATAGATAAAAAGATTGACAGATAGATAGATAAACAGATAGACAGATAGACACATAACAGGAAAGATAAAGTTTCTAACATTAATCGCGTCACAAAACAAAAAGAATACTATCTATGCAAATAGCGATATAACAAAAAAAAAATGGTATACAGTTCGTCCATATATATACATTTGTATAGCACTAAAGGGAGTGTTCGCGAAATTAAAGGGAGTACTTACGGCGAAAAATTATAAATGGTGATCGCTACTAATATTACTTCTATCCGTTGTGTTTATAAGGAGAAAATTGTTAAAAACTAGTCATACCGAAGAACGTATGATGTCCATACAAATTCAAAAAAATACAACATACGACTTGGATCGTAAAAAAATCAATTTAATTGCAAACAAATCATTATTCATTCAGATATTACAACCTATAATGCGTCGATTGATTTGTGGGGTTCGGAAGATCTACTGGGTTCTAAAGAACATTTACTAACTACCTTGGTTCGGACAAGGACCTGTGGGGCGGGCACCCCTCGCCCCCCCTCGTCATGTAACCCTTTTTTGCGATTTGCTTTTCTAGGGTTGACGAAGCATTGCAGATTTTGAATCTTAAAAAATTCGCTGCCGTGTCTGGTAATATTTAGCAACAAAGATCTTCTCACTAGTTTCCTCTTCGCTAGGCATCTAAACAACGCGTAAAGGGGGGCACACTGAGGGGGAAAGGAAGAAGCAAAAAGAGAAGGGGGAGGGGGGGAGTTATGGAAGCAGCAAATGTGAGTGAAAAGTGGTTTGTATTTCTAGTAAGAAATACATATTCAATAAACTCAATTTTACATACATACCAAAAACAAATATTTCAATATATTTAAATATAATTTATTCGGTAGAATACATACTTTAACAGATTTAAATCAGAAGTGCTTTACATTAAACTTAATTTATTGTTTGAAACTTTCAAGCAATGTTGCTTCAAAAATGTGTTCGTTCCGAATAAAAATTAGATCGTATTCCATCAATTAACCCACCCAATAGTTTTTGGCCAACCGAGGGGCTTTAACCCCCCCCCCTTCCCCGCTTGCACCACTACGGGGCATTTCTTATTTAAGCGCGCAGCTGACAGAGGCACGGCATGCAACGCGACATATCTGCATTGCGAGATATTACGCGCGTAGAAATATTACGCGCAAACTTAGAAGAAGAGACGAAAAGTATTTCGGGAAAAATAACAGTCGGTTCCAGATCCTTGCAGTGAACACAGGAGTAGGAGTAGGAGTAGGAGTATAATCATTCTTCATATATTACAAAATTAACAAAAATGCTAAGACCATACCATGAACAAAAACATAATATTTAATATTTTTGACGTTAAACTGTAAAAATTTTCGCAGTGCATGTTCAAGAAATTTTTAATTTTATCTTCAAGAAAGTCTGTGTCTCTACATTTTTCCAAGTCTATAACTTTACTAAATTATTGCACATTTAATGTTTAAATTTTTAAAAGTTTTTAATAATTTTCATCTATGAGTTTGTATCTGTTTTAGACTTTCAAAGTAATCTTCTAAAAAAAAAAAACACTTTCTTTCATATTTTTTTTAAAATCAAGTCATATTTCTGGCACATGAAAAATGAGTTTGTAACATCTAAAAATGTTCAGAAAGAAAAGAACCAAATACAAAGATCCAAACTTGCACTTTTTCAATCCCAATTTTTTTTAGTCTCTATAACCCTGCTAATCGCCCCCCCCCCCTCCAACCCCTACAATTGTTTACTTGATTACTCTCCATTTTAAGATTCAACCTTGAACTTTTTTAAAAGAAATCTTTAAAAATAGTATTAATAGGAAAAAACAAACCCAATCTTATATAACTGAAGCATCTATATATTATGAAGTAGTAATCTCTGTTTGTTTGCTTGAATGACCGATCATAAATCAGGAACCCCTGGACCGATTTGCCTTAAATAGGAAATTTCTTTGTCGGGTTCAGTGGGAAAGTACAGTTTCCTGTTGTAGCTGGGTTCCCAAGCTAGTATATTCAAAACTTTTTAAAAATTTATTATTAAGTCTGTTTTCACGGCTTGATCCATATTTTTCTTAACATAGTTAACGGAAGATTTTTTAACTTCATGCATGAGAGAATATTATAATTAACTTATTTCCACATTTGATATTTTAAAACTTGTAGGTGACAAGAATTAATGAGATAGTCAATGTAAATATTTGTTGTTCTTTATTAAAGGGAATGTGCAGGTGTAATTTCAAGAGACAACCAAATTAAGTAGGGTCATGTCTGATTCACATCAGTATTCTTTCAACCTGTCTCTAATCAAGGATCAACGTAATATTTTATGAATTTTTATTTCTTTCAATTGTTGTTTTTCTGTAAAAGTGACTTCGTATTTTTGTAGAAAAGTTTAACCCATGGGGGATGATAGTTCTCTACCTGTGTGCTCAGTTAGTTGTACTGTACACTTACAACTGTTTACTTTTAATGATATACTATAGGTTAGGCCAGAATCAACTTATAATAAGCAAATATGCAGTACGCTCTCAGTATAGTTGATGGCCTATAAAATTAGTAAAGGATTAGCATACATCATCACTCTAAACACTATAGCCTCGTTGATTAGCGTGCATCATCACTCTATACACTATAACCTCGTTGATTAGCGTACATCATCACTCTGTACACTATAACCTCGTTGATTAGCGTACATCATCACTCTGTACACTATAACCTCGTTGATTAGCTTACATCATCACTCTGTACACTATAACCTCGTTGTATTTAAACTAGAAAAGTGCAAATATTTTCCTCATTGATGTTCAGACATCGATAGTATCGTAGAGAATCGAACATGTCCTTTAAAAATAGAGGGTAAGTTTGAAATTACATCTGCAGTCCTTTAACAGATACGTTTTGAATGAAGTATTAACTAAAATTACGCCGACAATCTCTTTATTTACTGAATAATTTATCCGTCATATTCCTTCATTAATCAATCAATAAATCAATCATGTAAATGTTGGAGCGTCATTAAATGATAAATAGATTTTAACATAAAGGTGTTTGCTCATGCATATCAAATATTTAATATACATCCAGTGAAAATCAGAAAAATGTAGAATAGGAAGACGATATTTAAGAAACAGTTTGATGTTGTTACAAAACAAGGTTGTTTACTATTGAGTTATTAAATCACTTGTTAAGTAGACTAACTCTTTCAGAGTTTTCTGGTTATCGTTGTATATATATCGTTTTATATATATCGTTGTATATATATCGTTGTATATATATCGTTGTATATGAAAAAAATAATTTTTAACTCTGTTTTTTCCAAAGCATAGATACAGAATAGTTTTTTTTTAACCATGACTTATTTTAATGATATTTTTAATGTGATATTGAAAAATAGTTTTTTTTATTGCAATGATTAAAATTACAACAAGGATACAGTTTATCAGGGTCAGAGTAGACATATCATAAATTATTGATGATGAATAAAAAATGCTGAAACCTTTTACCCCTTGAAGATGGTGTCTCCTAAAATGGTCCATGAAATCATAACATGTTTACGCTAGGCCTTAGCAGACAATTAGAAAACAATTTATCAATCTAGATAAATGAAAAGATAGATAGATAGCTGGGTAGATAGATAAATTGACTGATAGAAAGATAGATATATATATATTAATAGATAGATAAATAAATAGAAAGATAGAAAAAAATATAGATAGATAGATAGACAGATAAACATATTATAGACATATAGATAGAAAGATAGATATACAGAAAGCCAACTGTATACAAATAGACAGATAGACAGATAGACAGATATACAGATATACATATAGATAGAAAGATAGATAGTCAGATAGACAGATAGATAGATATACAGATATACATATAGATAGAAAGATAGATATACAGAAAGCCAACTGTAGACAAATAGATAACAGATAGATACAGATATACATATAGATAGAAAATATAGATAGTCAGATAGACAGATAGATAGATATACAGATAGACATATAGATAGAAAGATAGATATACAGAAAGCCAACTGTAGACAAATAGATAACAGATAGATAGATAGATATATAGATAGATAGATAGATAGATAGATAGATAGATAGATAGATAGATAGATAGATAGATAGATAGATAGATAGATAGATAGAAAGATAGATAGATAGATAAAGCCAACTGTAGACAAATAGATAACAGATAGATAGATAGATATATAGATAGATAGATAGATAGATAGATAGATAGATAGATAGATAGATAGATAGATAGATAGATAGATAGATAGATAGATAGAAAGATAGATAGATAGATAAAAAGCCAACTGTAGACAAATTATTCCCCACATTAAAAACACACTCGAAGGGTGAAAAGGTTTAAATTTGTAAACATAAGCTGAGCAGTACAATAGTACACTAGTACAATAGAACAATAGTACAATAGTACAATAGTACACTAGTACAATAGTTGAATTGTATTCTAGCCTGTAACGTATTTCAATGAGAAGGTCATTATTCGTAAAACGCAATGGGAGACGATTTCGGGGACTTAGAAAACTATTATTATTCTTCAGGTGTAAAAATATATCAAGCTTTTGCCAGATACTTCTTTCAACTCTTTTTAGATCTTTACATTTTTAAATGGTTTCTTTGGGTCCATTATCAGAAATTGATGCTTCAGGGTTTAAATATCTACATCTGCAGAGAGCTATAAAAGTTGCATTAGTTGACTGGGCGTACTTTGAAGTATCTCCTTGACTTTACATTACAAAATTATTTAAACATTTTGTAGCCCTGAACATTTAAAATTATCCAAAATTTTGGGCATTTAGAGTTTAATTCATATTAAATCTGACAAATTTTGTAAAAGAAATTGAATTGCTGCGGAAAATCCGCTTTTTACAGTAGGGGAGGGGGAAGAAGGGGGAGGGGGGAGGGGGTTATTAGGTTTTCAAGATGAGGGAAGGTCAATGGATTAAACTTCTTATGAGTACCAGATTCTTTCTGACCTTAATGTTGAGATATTATGGTTTTCAGCAAGAAGATGCATGAAAATCATATACAAATTTATTTATTTTACAAATATTTAACCAGGGGGGATGATAGTTCTCTACATGTGTGCTCAGTAAGCTGTACTGTAAACTTACAACTGTTTACTAATATTGATATACCATAGGTTAGACCAGAATCTTCTGATAAGAAACAAATATGCAGTACGCTCTCGGTATAGTTTATGGCCTATCAAATTAGTAAAGGATTAGCGTACATCATCACTCTAAACACTATAACCTCGTTGATTAGCGTACATTATCACTATATACACTATAACCTCGTTGATTAGCGTACATTATCACTATATACACTATAACCTCGTTGATTAGCGTACATCATCACTCTGTACACTATAACCTCTTTGTATTTAACACTTTTGATTTTATTGAAGCAATTCGTCAATATTCCTTTCGAATGAAGAATAGTGTGACCCCCTAATATATTTTAAATAAGTGGTCCTCTTATTGAAATTAATGACACATCTGTAGATTTAAAATATATTGTGGCATTTAGACTGCTTTGCTGAGAATACAAATTATAAATTTTTAAGTTATCATGCTTTGTGGGAGGCGCTGGCTGTACATATCCTTAAACCATGAACCTTTCGTGTCCATTCGTGTCTAAACCTACCAAATTTCAACCCGTTAATTCTACATTTTCTGCAATTTCTACAATTTCATAGAAACTTCATGAAATCCTACGATTCTTTGAAAACTTGTAAATATATATTTTTCAGTTTTCTCCAAGATCTGTTCCTGGAAACCACCTTGGGTGTTTTTTTAGTTTTCTGCCTTGAAATATCGTATGTCATAATCCGGTAAAATTAAAAATAAATTTGTATTTTGCTTGTTTTAGTTTTTTCGTGTAAAATTTGATTGACCTACCCCCCCCTTGTCGCGGGTTTGTAGAAAAGTAAAGAAATAACCTTTGTAAGGAAAGTTTTCATGTTATCTTTGAAAAAAGTGTATATATTTAAGAAAGAGTTATATCTGGAATGTAGATGGATTTATAAATCTGTCCTTGTACTTGTTAAAAATATACTGATCCATAAATAATCTGCGAGGATTTAAGATAAACTCAATTTGTTTCTTTTTCTAATCCTGACGTAAATCCTTTCTCCAGTTTCGGAGCAAGGTCTGGGCTCTATGTTTGGTATGTGCGGTATGAAGGAGGGAGTGGTGGGACGAAGTGAGCCTCGCGATATTGTCTCCGAGCCCCACGAATCGTCGCCTAGCTCTGAATTTAAGTCTCCGACTAATAATGTATATCTGAAAACAATTATAGATTCGAGAGGCTCGGAGTCAATTTATCAGATTTTGCGGCTCGGAAATCATATCGCGGGGCACATGGTGGACCTACCCTCCCTATGAGGTATATGGGCCACCCAGACAGACTACATAATGATAAATATAGACCAGGATACAACCCTGCTTTGCATAATTTGACACCTGTACCCCTCACAGCAATTTATATTCCGTGGGTGGGTGGGGGGGGGGGGGGTACACGGTGGTTTCCAGATCGGTAACTTTTTTTTACTTTTGCGAGATTTAAAGTAAAAGATCTTTAGAGAAAATGTGTATTTAACTCTACCCCAAGGATGAGACAAAACACAATTCTTGAATTCCTAAGCGCTGTGGTGGTATCTGTATATTATCTAGGGATGGGTATTATTCTCTTCATGTTTCTTTTAAATATTCAAACTTGTTAAATAGAATTTGAGAGAAGTTCTCTTTTATAAAGTTATACTAAGGTGATACAAAGACTGAGACAAACGAAATGAAAACGATTAACAAAATTTCAAGTTAATTTCCTTTTTATAAATGGCGTGTCTGATTCACAAGGTACTCTTGAACTTGAATGATTAATATTGCCTTATTAATCAGCTGAAAAATTTGATATTTCGAAATGTGATATTTCTATATGACTTGCGGATTTACTACTCTATAGTTGAGAAATGAAGGAAGCTATCAGAATTTTACACTTTTAAAGATAGAAAAATGGCGATATCTTTTTATTGCCGCTCATATTGGGCAGGTAGGTTGTCAGTTAGACATTCCACTCTATTAAAAGGAGGGCCGTCACTTAAAATTAGGTCAACACATCCTTTTAACGATATCCATCTCTAGTGGTTGGAGATGTTAACGTCGTGTGTGAGAACTGATTCCAGCAGCGCCGGGAACTCAGAAATAAATTCAAATTCTTTAAATATTTGAATGTCGTTCAAATATGACGCTTTATATAGAATTTTCTTCAAGGAAATATCACTTCGTTTATTTATTCATTGGAATGTATATGGTATTCATCAAATACGCTTCATTTAGAACATACCAAGAATGGATTAATATTCCAAGGTTGAATCAAGAAACTCAAAGAACAGAAAACTTCATTCAATTTTTATTTTTCAAGGCGTAGGCCGGGAGAGAAGGGAGGCGGGTTAAGCATTAGACATTAAAGCTATCTTAGATGTGTACCCTAAAAACATTTCTGATGAATATTTGATATAAAAGAAAGATGAAAAACAGAAAGCCCGTTTATTACTGTAAGAAAATTCGTACACGGGCAGCCGTCGTACATTTGAATTTTCGAGCTGGGTCAACCTTTCCGGTCCCAGTTTGTACTTTACCTGGCTCAATGGACAGGACTAGCCGGTGCAACAAGGTTGACGCGGTCAGACTTTATGCTTCAAATAGGTTGAATTTACTGCTACTTAAAGGGCAGAGGTGAGTCCGTAACCCAGATGTTGTATCTATCTCAACTTTAATGCAAAACAAGTTGGTTACTTTTAAACATCTTGGACACTTTATTCATGTACGGCTTTTTACTATGAGACTAATCATGAATAATAAAATAATTTTATATAATTTGCAGAAAAAAAGATAGTAAAATGCGCGCAGGACTTCAGATAGCAGTTCTTTTACTGGGTAAGTTCATAAACTTTATAAATAAGATCATGAAACAAACCAGTTAAAAGTAATATATATCCCCGGCCCCCCACGCTCTTAAAATCTAAATTGTATAAGTAAACTTTAATCTTTAATTTTCCCCTCCCACTCTCACAATCTAATATTTACGGTAATATATAAATATAACTTAATCTAATTCCTCTTGTAAAATATTAAAACGTTCAATCTTTCATGAATTAAGCTCCACTTGGCTTTAAATTTATATTTGCTAAACCAAGTATATTAACCTAGTTTTGTGTATACCATAGATAACACTGATAGGACAAAATAATTAGTTATTCATTTTTTATTTACAATATTCTATTTCCCTCCTCATGCCCGATTCTTAAGGGAACTCTTTAAACCTTTGGCTGAAAACCCATTTAGCTTGAATTGTGTTTAATTATTATAATTTTCTATAATGTTTCTGAAGTAAATTTGCCCGAGTCAATTTTGTAGAAAAACTAAAATGAAAAATAATGAAAGTGATAAACATGGATATCTCAGTCAGTTTTTATTAGAAAAAGTTTTTAATGGCACCTTTGTGATTCGAATATGGCACTCTTCGAATAGGGAGTCACACGAATCTATGATCTTTTAAAGGCCAAGTGTTCCAATTTAAAAACAACAACCTCTCCTATATAATCTTAGTTATCTATGATTAAATTATATTACGGTTACGTAAATGTATTCCTTTCTCCTAAGCCAGCCTTAGAAAAAACTGCATCTTTTCGCAAAGAAACATTTTTCAAAAACAAAAACATGGATATTTAATTTATACTTGATGAGACACAGGTTTTAAGGGTACCAATGTGAATAGGGCCTGCACCTCTAGTAATGAAAAGATACCATTGTGAATAGGGCCTGCACCTCTAGTAATGAAAGTTCACTTGAAATTAGTTCACCGTCCCTTGAAATGCTTGGTAATACATTCCTTGGCTTAAATCATACATGTGGTTGATTAATTGATTGATGGTGTTGCTTTGGTTAGATTATCCTTGGCTTGGTTGTAATCAAGCTTTATCTGCCCTCCTTAATTCACCTTTAATCGGGCTTTCAGACAACACCCTTCAAAATATAATATTATCTTAAATTATTTAAAATTTATTAGATTCGGATATTTTTAGAATTTCGATAAATTTGCTCGTTTAAATAATGAAGTTTAAATAAAGGTGAATTTATATAATCCTTTGTTCCTGTCTTAGTAAAACTTTGAAAAATCCAAATGAATAATGAGGTTGGATTAACAAATGTAGTTTTTTCCTTCCCCTCCGGTTTCCCCCACGACCCTCAAACAAACTTTTAAAGCTTAACGTTCAGCAAAGTACGTTTTACGTCTCAAAATGGCTTCCTTTTGCAATGGTCCAAAATAAACAATTAATTTCAAAAGCATCCCAATTTATATAATGCTGCTTTTTTTGTATGCAACAATGTTCATTGGATCTGCTAACCTAAAAACTAATTTATGAAAGTTCATGTTAAAACCAGCTTTTTACAAAAAACTGATATGTACTCTTGGCCAAATTAATTTGAATCAATGGAATTTAAACCCCGAGGGGATTCAATGCTTTTTTCTTTCTGAAAGTAAAGGAAACATTTTATTTCATTTTTTGATTGTCAACGATTAAAATATATCTTTATTTTCCTATGTAATTAAAACAAATCATTCTATTCGGAACAAAAGACTGAAATACGCTAAAATTAAGATAAGCGTAAAATTGCAAAAATTGCAAATTTATGCATGACGAGTTTTCATAATGATAGTACAGACTGGTAGTGCAATACTTTATTAGGCTTTAAAATCTTTGGGGGGGTCANAAATACAAAAGAATTTTTTTTTGTGAAAAAACTCAGATTTTCTTATCCCTTTATCTTTTAAATTATCAATTCTGTAAGATCAAATAAACTGAGTTTGAAATATCAAAGGTTTACACGATCAGATTGCAAACATAGGAGTTAGAAAGTTTAAATTCATAATTTCTTGCAACTTTAAAATTCGGTGATGGTGATGGACCAAACCTCTGTAGAGTAAAAAAGTAGATGTTAGTTCCACATTTATTGAAAATATATTTCGGTCTGGGTTGACCCTCGTCAGTTCTTGAGATTGTTTCTTCACAAAGATTAAAAATCAACAAAATCCGAGTCGGGTGCAATGCTCTCTCAATTTAATTCCACACCTTTTTTATTTAAAGCTCTCCTCTGGCTATTTGAAAAAGGGTGCAGCATTATAAAAAGATGGTATATCTTCTCAAACTGGAATAGACAACCCCTTTTTTCTTCATTTACAGCGGTAATCCATAAACAGAAGAATATGTCGTCTTTGTTATTTTATTTAGATGTCACAACAATAATTTGAAACTACTGTTTGATTTTGTATCTTGAAATCATATTCATACATTTCTAAACTGTGCCTTGAATTCGGAACTTTGGTGTGGAGTATCGTTAATCTTGATCTCGATATCCAATCTGGGCACTTTTAAATTTTAGGATAAATTCTTGTTCCTTCAATTAAATGTTATCCTTACCTGAAAAAATAAGTCTTTGCCAATGTCCAATTAGAACTTAGATATTTCGATCAGAAAACCTCAGTATACAATATATAGCGGTTTCCATTTGAAGCTTACCTCATTTGAACCTTTCTTCAAAATAGTTCATTCCTATGTTTAATATAAGATTAAAAATATATAATTACAAGATTAGCCTTTTTACTTTGAAAATCAACAAAAACATTTTATATTTATGCATGTATGCATAAAAATTGAAAGAAAAAAACTAAAACCAAAGCATTACTGTAATATTGTTAATTACATACAGATCCCAAATCTGTCCTTGTGGCGAGAAGGTCCCAAAATTCCTCCGTGATTTACAATGTTAGCAATCCATATTTCTCTAAAACCATGACATAATTTGGACAGATGTACGTTGTAAAACAAAATACAAGCTCAGTCCAAATTTAAAGAAAATCTACAGAAAATCCACGAATATATTTTACAATGGTGCTTTGACCTTTGTTTCCTAAATTTACGGGTTTTAATAAAAAGTTGGGAAGAAATATTTATAAAAAGTTTTTAATTGGGATTTTCAGTTAAGATAAAGAATTCCTCATTTAACTTAAAAGTTAAAATTTGATCAATTGAATATTTTTCTCATTTGTTACATATTCTTTAAAGGACTTTGAGACATATTTCCAATTGGCCCTTCATCCAAAAAACAACCAATATTTTGCTAACCAAAGGAATTAAGTTTTTGCCACTAACTCAAATTTTCTAATCCCTATATCTTGGCAACCTGATGGTGAAATATTTCAAACTTAAACTATTTGATCTAACATAATTTATGGTTTGAAATATCTAGGTCTACGACATTGGGTTGTGAATCAGATTTTTCACCCTAAAAATGAAGGATCAATTGAAATTGACATATATTGTCAACCGTTAACTTAAAACAATCCCAAAAAGATAAAGTATCAATAAGAATTTCCTTACACAATAAGTTTTCAACAGTAATTACCGCAAATTATTCCTAATTTGATTCAATGTAATTGCAAAATTAAGCCCGTAGAGGAGAGTTTATAATGTCCGGGTTTTCTCACCCTCTATGTTAATCCGAAATTTAAACCTACGGCCAGGGACGTATACAGGGGGGCTACGGAGTTTAAGCCCCCCCCCCCCAAGGAAAAGGGAAAACTTTATGATAACAGAGATATTCAGGTTCCAAATTGGACATGTAAGAAAATTAAATCCCCCCTCTCCCCCCGGATACATTCATGTTTACGCCCCTAATTTCGGCCTAGAGTTTAAGTATCCTGTAAACTGTAAACTGTATATTTACTTAGTGAAGTAGATTGTCTACTTTATAACCTCATTTTCCCGCATTTTCACCCCAAATTTGCGAATTTCCAGCCAAATCTGTGCCAAATACTTGTTGCAAAAATAAACAACCTTGACGATGCAAAAATGCACTCGGCTTTAATTAGTACAATTTCTCGACTAGTTATCAACTCTATCAACATTTTTAAATTTCAGAACTTTTCATAGAATCTGTTTATTATTGATCCAAGTTCTGTATTAATTGAAGAAAAAACATTTAAATTAATGTTTTAAAATTGAAAATGATTGAGTAAAAAATAGGAATATCAGCTGAAACCCGGAGGATATATTTTCCAGGATTATTTCGCTTAATCCAGCCCCCTGTCGAGATAATACCGCAAAGTGACGTGAAAGAAATGTATTTTATTTTTAGAATAAATTAAATGACTAGAATTATATTGTTAAAAACGGAAGAGATATAATGCATAATTTTTAAAAAAGTATTTGGAAGTATGCTTTTTAAAACATATTATTGTTATTTCAGTTTAAGATTGCTATTGTAAAAAGTAGAACTGGAAAGGAACTGCAGAGTCTTTGCAAAAAAATCATATATTCTAATGCTTTTATCTATGCAACCTTAGACATTTGAAACTTAAATTATTTGATACAACAAAATTATTAGTTTGAAATATCTAAGGTCTACCTGCAACATTTGGGTTGCTAAGAATTAGAGATTGTAAAATCAGAATTTGTGGCAAAAACTCAATTTATTTTTAAGAAATCTCCATCATTTTGTTAATATTTTCGAACAAAATGATGATAATTTTAAACAAACTGTTCAGGGGTTAAAAAATGAGCCTCATATAGTGTCAAAGTGACCATTATTAAGACAGCATTAATATCATGAATTTTCAATATGGCCGCCGCCGAAATTATATCTAAATAAAGATTTATGAATATTTAAACAAAATAATTATGGTTATTATCTAATATCCCCTGCCCCTTCATGCATTGGTGGTCAACTTTTGATAATAATTAATAAACTATCGATAAACTGGGCAGCTTACAGCTGGTAGATTTGGCTTCATAATCATAATTATAAACCCATCAATCAAATTGTGGACTAAATGTTAAAAATGCATCTTCACTAAAGAAACATCGAAATCACTGCATAAACTGCATTCTACATAGATAATATACATGCTTATGTATGCCTTTATATGCGATAGAACATAGCATGCCTATATATATATATATATATACTAGGCTTTTAGGGCGCTTCGCACCCATCTTCTATTTAAATTGTGAACATGTTTTTTTTGTTTACATTTTAAAACAAAGAAGAAAAATTTTTTGCGGATTTAAAAAAAAATCGCGGATTTTCAAGAATTTAATTTTTTTACAAAATTAAAAACCTTTAAAACTATATTCATTAAAGCTATCACTGTAAATGATAAATGGATTTAATATCGCAATTCCACACTTAACATTTATTCATTGTAATCATACTAAGATAATTTGAATATACAGGGTGTTTCTGGATATACAGGGTGTTTATAGATATACAGGGTGTTTCTGGATATACAGGGTGTTTCTAGATATGCAGGATGTTTCTGGATATACTGGGTGTTTCTGGATATACAGGGTATTTCTGGATATACAGGGTATTTCTGGATATACAAGGTGTTCCTGAATATACAGGGTGTATCTGGATATACTGGGTGTTTTTAGATATAAATTAAGTATATGAATATACAGGATGTTTCTGGATATACAGGGTGTTTCTGGATATACGGGGTGTTTTTAGATATAAATTAAGTATATGAATATACAGGATGTTTTTGGATATACGGGGTGTTTCTGGATATACAGGGTGTTTCTAGATATAAAGGGTGTATCTGGATATACAGGGTGTATCTGAATATTAAGGGTGTATCTGGATATACAGGGTGTATCTAGATATAAAGGGTGTATCTGGATATACAGGGTGTATCTGAATATTAATGGTGTATCTTCATATAAATGGGTGTTTACAGGATTTGCGTAGATATATATCTTCATAGTTAAGCTGATCACAATACGTAGCTAGTCTAATCACATTACAAGTTTTGCGTAGTTGAGGATAAACACATTTAGAGTTACAGACAACGTACAAAGTAAGTTATATTCAATTTATGCTAATTTATGTTTAAAATGCACAGCTATATGATCCGCCATGGTAACTTCTTTAAAAAACACTTGGGATATATATCATATATCTTGGGATATATATCATATATCTTGGGATATATATCATATATCTTGGGATATATATCATATATCTTGGGATATATATCATATATCTTGGAATTATTCAGGAAGGTTTAAAAACAAAATTTACCATTTAAGATATTTAAAGTACAAATCTTATACATGTGCGTAGACCGTAAAAAAGTATTAATAAATATTCAGATAATTACTTTAATTACACGGATCTAATGACCCAACTAATTACATACATAATTAACCTACTCATTACTTATTCCGGCATATGCACCGGTAGTTAATACCCCATCCACTACCCCTTCCCCCCTCCCCTTCCAGTTTTAAGAATTTTAAACACTGTTATCCTTCCACAAGGTTAATAAGGAAGGAGTCCCTTTGTCGGGAAGNATCTATCTATCTATCTATCTATCTATCTATCTATCTATCTATCTATCTATCTATCTATCTATCTATCTATCTATCTATCTATCTATCTATCTATCTATCTATCTATCTATCTATCTATCTATCTATCTATCTATCTATCTATCTATCTATCTATCTATCTATCTATCTATCTATCTATCTATCTATCTATCTATCTATCTATCTATCTATCTATCTATCTATCTATCTATCTATCTATCTATCTATCTATCTATCTATCTATCTATCTATCTATCTATCTATCTATCTATCTATCTATCTATCTATCTATCTATCTATCTATCTATCTATCTATCTATCTATCTATCTATCTATCTATCTATCTATCTATCTATCTATCTATCTATCTATCTATCTATCTATCTATCTATCTATCTATCTATCTATCTATCTATCTATCTATCTATCTATCTATCTATCTATCTATCTATCTATCTATCTATCTATCTATCTATCTATCTATCTATCTATCTATCTATCTATCTATCTATCTATCTATCTATCTATCTATCTATCTATCTATCTATCTATCTATCTATCTATCTATCTATCTATCTATCTATCTATCTATCTATCTATCTATCTATCTATCTATCTATCTATCTATCTATCTATCTATCTATCTATCTATCTATCTATCTATCTATCTATCTATCTATCTATCTATCTATCTATCTATCTATCTATCTATCTATCTATCTATCTATCTATCTATCTATCTATCTATCTATCTATCTATCTATCTATCTATCTATCTATCTATCTATCTATCTATCTATCTATCTATCTATCTATCTATCTATCTATCTATTTGTCTATCTATCTATCTATCTATCTATCTATCTATCTATCTATCTATATATCTATCTATCTATCTATCTATCTATCTATCTATCAATCAATATATCTATCTATCTATATATCTATCTATCTATATATCTATCTATCTATATATCTATTAGTCTATATATCTATCTATATATTCATCTTCTTAGCTTAATGTTTGTCTTTTCTTTTTATTACTATTTCTAACTTTAAATCTAAAGAAATTCAGTCATTGCCACAAACTCAAATTTTCGTATCTCTATATCTTTGCAACCTGATGATATTATCCTTTAAGATATCAAACTTAAACTATTTAATCCAATAGAATTCATGAGTATCAAATGTCTAGGGTCTACGACATTGGGTTGCAAAGATATTGGAATTAGAAAATCAGAGATTGTGCCAAAACTTCAGATTTTAAAAAGAGTTTAAAAATATATCTTTGTTATTAATTTATTCTTTATTTCTAACTACCTTTCTTTCTATAATCTCCCTTTCTATTCATCTATCTATAGTGTACGACTAGACAACCTACAACTCCAAAAATGAAATGTGTAACATAACACAATATGAGAACTTGGGATTTCACTGTAAATTCCTCACGTTGAGCTAACAATTAGATACTTGTATTTAACCCACGCTGAACTAAGTGGATTATAGTTGTGCGAATCTGTTATTCTAAGCAGATGTCTAAAATCACCTAT
The DNA here is from genome assembly GCF_000591075.1 of Eurytemora carolleeae. Taxonomy (NCBI): domain Eukaryota; kingdom Metazoa; phylum Arthropoda; class Copepoda; order Calanoida; family Temoridae; genus Eurytemora; species Eurytemora carolleeae. The sequence goes on along the minus strand of NW_019397883.1, from coordinate 42,229 downwards.
TCATTAGGTTACTGTACTGCAGCTCCCTGCAGTACGCACCGAAATCTTATTTAAGGGTTCGTCTCCTTATATCATACGAAACATGACAGTTAGTGAATAGTTTAGAATGTCTTTTCCCATTATTTGTTAAGTTGTTTGATACCAAAGATCAATAAAAATATCATAAGGGAGGCATGTTATATTAAAATTGATTTCAAAGTAAAATATAATTAAGCAAAAGATTTGTTTAACCTAAAATAACTATTTATTAAATGTCATGTTTCGTGGGACACCCCGTAGTTTAATAGCTAGCCTTATAATTTTGAAAATCTTCCAAAACTCGGTATAACATAGCCTTCGTTGCCTTAACATTCTTTCTAAGATAGAAAGAGAAGGTAAAAATTATAAAAAAAAGTATGCTATAAAAGATAGGCTTTTATACCAATAACTGCCTGAATCCTCAGGCAGAAGGCGTCCGCTATCAAAATCAACCAGGACTTAATCCAACATACTACAATCCCACTCACTATCAATGCCAGTACCAATGGGCGGGATCTCAGCAGCTATCAAACACGCTATTACTCAGGCTCTAAATGTCATACAGGGACACAAGTATAGCTTTCTATCAAACAAGCTATTGGCTATCTAACAAGCCCTTAATCAAAATCTAATCATGTGAGTGAGATCTCATCCCGAATATTACAAGGGTTACAATTACTCTACACTGTAATCAAAGCGGAGTTCTGATTCCAACTAACTGTATTTGAGGTTAATATGTTACAAGATAAAGTTAATAGACGTAATTACAATACCTACGTAGGTTTCTATATCATATGATTAAGGCAATCATGTTACGTATTACAGCATAGTTGAAATAGGTGCATTTAAATGTGCATATTAATAGGATTAGTGAGGATAGATATAACGTGGTAAAGCTATATCCACACATGTTTTTGAGTTGAATGTATGCATAAAAAGCTTCAAGCTAACCATGCTACATATTCATTTGAAACGCAGTTCAAATGAATAATGTTTTTTATCTAGAAGATTACAAACATAAATAATTAATAGTGTACAATGTACTGCAAGTTTACAGAATATCATGTGACCCGATATTTATTACACTTGGATCAGTGTGATGCTTGGGAATGTTCTAGAACACTAATATTAGCTTGATGTCTAGGAAATGTCTAGGAATGTCTAGGAATGTCTTGAAATATCTAGGAATGTCTAGAAATTTCTACGAATTTCTAGGAGTGTCTAGGAATGTCTAGGCATGTCTAGGAATGTCTAGAAACATTTAGAATGTCTAGGGATGTTTAAGAATGTCAAGGGACGTCTAGGAATGTGACCGCAAAAATGTACTTTTCTCAGATTAGCATGATCTCTTTAGTCAATAGGGAAGTCTAGGAATATCTAGGAATGTTTAGGAATATCTAGGAATGTTTAGGAATATCTAGGAATGTTTAGGAATATCTAGGAATGTCTAGAAATATCTGGGAATGTCTCGGAATATCTAGGAATTTCTAGGAATATCTAGGAATGTCTAGTAATGTGTAGTAATGTCTAGCAATGTCTAGGGATGTCTAGGAATATCTAGAATGTCTAGGGATGTCTAGTAATGTGTAGGAATGTCTAGGAATGTCTAGATCTAGAATACATAGAATGTCGGAATGTCTAGGGATGTCTAGGAATGTGACAGAAAAAAGTGTTCTCAACTTTTTCTCTATGTGTACCTAGCGTTCAAAATAAATCAACAGGTTCAACAAAAACTAAATCCGTCTGTGCAAAAACGGAATCTGTCTCTGCAAAATGGAATATGTCTGTGCAAAAATGTTTGCAAATTTTATGATGTTCATGTTGCTCGAATGAATTCGACTCGAAGCTGCCTTTGTTGTGAATTCACCATCAATTCTCAGTATTTAAACCCCTCCGCCCCCCCCCCTCTCATTAAAGTTCTTCATAACCGCCCTCCCCTAACTCTCAATATATTTCTTTATTACACCCCCCTCTCCCCCGCCCCCCCCTGTTCCTATTCCCCTCCCTTACTCTCCATAGTACACGTTGTCAGATATGTTGATAAATTGGGGTTAAAAATGCAAAAATTCAATGCGCGTGACTGAGTGTGCATGATTAAAGATTAAAAAGTTTGGCTACTGCGTTTCTTCTGCGCGTGTTCAAGTCTAATCTGAACTATGAGAAATTACTTAATCAAAAGTGCAATTTGTGCATATTGCAGGCACCGTGCACATTTCACGATGTTTTCAATAAAAATGGTGATAATAGCGATAATAATGATACTAATGATAATAATAATGATAATAATAATGATAATAATGATAATAATAATAATAATGATAATAGTAATAATAATGATACTAATGATAATAAAAATGATAATAATGAAACTAACGATAATAATAATGATAATAATAATGATAATAATGATACTAATGATAATAATAATGATAATAATGATAATAATAATGACAATAATAATGATACTAATGATAATAATAATGATAATAATGAAACTTATGATAATAATAATGATAATAATGATAATAATGATAATGATAATGATAATAATGATAATAATGATACTAATAATAATAATAATGATAATAATGATAATAATAAAAATATTGATAACAATACTAATAAAATGATATTGCTAATGATGAAAATCATAATAATGATAACAATGATATTTATGATAATAATAATGATATTATAAAAATGAAAATGATAATGATGATAAATACTAATGTTAATAATGATAATAGTGATAATAATGATAATAATGTTAATAATAATCTTCTAGATAGTGAAAATATTAATAATAATGATAATAACTGTGGAATGATAGCAATCATAATAATGATCATTGTGATAATGATAATATTAATGATAATGATAATAATTCAGGAATGAAAACAATGATAATAATGTAAAAATAATGATAATAATTTTATTTTCAGGTGTGACGATATCATATTGTACTGAGAAAGAGGGGGACAATCCACTAGATTGGCTCAGGTATATTTTATATATCTATCTATCTATCTTTTTGGAAAATCCTTCTTTTTCCCTGTGTTATGCCGCTCCCTTTCTATCTGTCTATCTGTCTATCTGTCTATCTGTCTATCTATCTATCTGTCTATCTGTCTATCTATCTATCTGTCTATATATTCATGTTCATAACTGTTGATTTATCTATCTGTCTGTTTTATTTCTTTATTTAAAAAATTACATTTCAAAGGAATTTAAAATAGTTTGAAATCTTTAATTTTATCTATCTTCCATTGTTTCCACTCATCCGGCCATATGTCTGTCTGTCAATCTGTCTATCTGTCTATATGTCTATCTGTCTATCTGTCTATCTGTCTATCTGTCTATCTGTCTATCTGTCTATCTATCTATCTGTATATTTGTCTACCAAGCTTCATTTTCGCGCGCGAACGCCTTAAAATATAACCCACGCGCGCTAATTATGGTCATTTTGGGTCGTTTTGGATGTGCGCGGTTTACATATACGTAATTACGTGCTCGTAAATGATTTTGTGAGTGTGCGTGCATTTTTAATGTTTTTGCGGGGTTCATGCTTTTTATCCATTTAAATATTTTGTAATTGGGTAAAAGTATACTGTAGGTCTATTCTGACCATGATTATTTATTGATCTTTTATTGTAAAGGCATGCTCGGGGGTGAGGGGTTTAACCCCCCACCCCCTGGCTCCAAAGTCAAACTCTGTATACATTCGTTTTATTTCGGTTTTGTTTTTGTTTTTGTTCATTATTAGATTTTAATCTGTTTTGTATGTACATACATATACGTAACAGAACCTCAACATTTTTGCTTTGCAAATTATTTCTATCTATCTATCTATCTATCTATCTATCTATCTATCTATCTATCTATCTATCTATCTATCTATCTATCTATCTATCTATCTATCTATCTAGGAATGCTATCCCTGGGGAGCCTGGTACAGATTATCCGATCTACTCTACGGTTCAGGAGACAAGCTTCTCATGCGATGGACTCATCTTCGGAGGTAGAATGAGTAGGATGCATGATGTGTAGTTTTCAGAAGGCAGTTTTTGAAATCATGAATTTAAATTTTCGGAGACAGACATTTTAGTTTACTTGGGAAGAATTTCTAGTTTTTGTAGGTAATTTTTGTATTTATTTCAGATTTCGAGGATTATAGTTCAAATTTGTAGGATTATATTTTTAATGACTGGATTTTTGGGGATACTAACATTGTTAGATAAAACTATTATTAACTAAGACATGATACTAATTAATTTCATTCATTTTTTGTCGAATCCTTCTTTGCACAAGCCATTAAAACATATGCTTCATATTTTATACATAAATAATCTGTTTCCCATGTGGTCTAGGAGTATGGTCTGCAAAAGTTTTGATATTAGGAGTAGGTAAATCTCGAGTTTTAAGAGATAATTTTTTATCAATTTTATCCATATCTATCTTTTAAAATGTACTTAAAATTTCCAAAAATATGAGACTGCACAGAGCATTTTTTCTGATTTTCTTTCTAAATGTCAAATATTAATAAAACTGAGATAAAATTATTTGTCTAAATATATATATTTTTATACTCCAAGTCCGCGTACAGCAGACAGGCTACAGAAAAACCAAAAACATCAATGTGTGGTTGGTTTTGACATACTGGTGCTGGGGGGGG
>NW_019397883.1:16436-37241 GCF_000591075.1 Eurytemora carolleeae | reverse complement strand
ACATCGTAAAACAAAACAAAAATAATTCGCGGATTTTCACAAAAAATTTCGTGGATTTTCAAAATTTTCAAAAATTTAATGAAGATCGAATTTTGATGGAGACAAATATTTGAAATTTTGATCATTCATAAACCTTCCCTGTGGTCACGTGATGTCCCACAAAAAAATTGGGCCCGATCGGTTCAGCTGTTTTGACGTTTATTGGATACAAACAAACAAACAGACAAACAGACAGACAAGCCAAATTTATATATAGATATATATATATGCGTGAATATGCCAATATATACTATACTAGCTTTGGACCTTGGGAACCCGGCCGGCTTTGCCTTGAAACGAAAAGTCAATCTATGCCACAAACTCAAATTTTTTTAAATCGCTATATCTTTGCAACCTGACATTGGATCTAGCAAACCTCATAATTTGAATTATTTAAGGTCTACGATGGGCACACTGAAAAAAAAATAATCCTTTTTTTGTCTTGTTTTTCTTCATTATTTGCATTTTGAATTTTGTTGCTCTTACGTCAATCAATTGTATTTATGTATTCAGACCTTTTCAAATGTTTTTAAAAAAAGAATTTTCATTAACTGCCCCCATCCCTTTCTTCCCCCCCCCCTTTCTTGTCTATATCTATTCATGCATTTATTTATCTAAACATTCATCAGAAATCTCTATTGTTGTCTTAACTTTATTGTGGAATGAATTGAATAAACATTAAAAATAAACCTAGAAAAACAAAAATAAAAGGCTCATCATTATAAAAACATACGGCGCGGCGGACCAAAACAAACAGTTAATGTTAATTTTGTCAGAAGGAAAGCAAAAATGTGAAGAAAAAAGTTTATCATTTCCTAAATCAGTTAAAGTAAAAGTCCTAAGGAATTGAGTCTTTGCCACAAACTCTGATTTTCTAATCCTTTTATCTACTTAATCCAATGTCGTAGACCTTAGATATTTCAAACTATAATTTCTGTTAGATCAAATAATCTAAGTTTGAAATATCAAAAAGTTTACACAATCAGATTGCAAAGATATATGGATTAGAAACTTTGGGTTTGTGACAAAGACTCAATTCCTTTTCTTGTTTCTGATTTTAAAATGTATTCTAAAAATCTACAATTGTATGAATTATACCAAAAATAATGTGGGGAGGGAGAAAAGGATGAGGAAGGTGGAATATCTAAAGGCAGATTAAATAATAATTATCGCTTCCAGCAAGTACCGTATCCAGGAATGCGTTGCCATGGTGCCTCGAGTAAAGAATGAATTGTACGAAATTAATACAATCATTTTCTTGTATAAATATATACTAGCTGAAGGGCCAGGCGTTGCCCGTGAATTTAATTTGGGTTTCTGTGTGAAATTGTAAATCGTACTATTTAAGATCTTTAAAAAATAGACAGATAGGCGGATTAATAATGAATGCATACTAAGACTAAATATATTCCATAAAGTCGTCCCTGAAGTCTCATCCTTTGTGAGTAACCCTGTACGTTGATGGTTGAATTGATGAGTAGATGAAAAGATTAATGATTCTTTGTATCAGGTTCAAAATATAACCTACCTTGTGTGAACTGTGTTAAATCTCATTAAACCGACCTAATATAAACACATTTTAAACCTAATATGTAGACTTTGTATTTCAAGTAACATGATACTACCCTCTAAACCTAATATGTAGACTTTATATTTCAAGTAACATGATACTACCCTCTAAACCTAATATGTAGACTTTATATTTCAAGTAACATGATAATATCCTTTTTAACCTAATATGTAGACTTTATATTTCAAGTAACATGATACTACCATTTAAACCTAATATGTAGATTTTATATTTTAAGTAACATGATACTACCCTCTAAACCTAATATGTAGATTTTATATTTCAAGTAACATGATACTATCCTTTTTAACCTAATATGTAGACTTCATATTTCAAGTAACATGATACTACCCTTTAAACCTAATATGAAGACTTTATATTTCAAGTAACATGATAATACCCTTAAAACCGTTAATTGAGTAACAATGAGTAAGATATCCTTGTTTTCTACATTGAAAATATAATTCTGTCAATTTTCTTCGTTTAAATCTCGCCTTTGCAGCATAAATCCGTTAGTCACTTAGAAAAAGTGCCCAAATTAAAAAATCTCAATTTTCAAATAGAAAAAAAGAATATATGGTTTTAACTCAGTGAAATGTTTTGTTTGATAAAATTGATTATTTTTTAGTTTTAACAATCAAACACAAAATGATTTGTTTCAATAATTTAGTGCAGAAATAAATTGAATTTAGAAATAGATAAATGTAAAGTCATTTTGCCATTGGCAACATATGTTAAAGTTGCAAATACAAATGTTCAATTAATATTTAATCTATATAATACATGAATAACAAATCTCGAAATTTTTGTTACATTAAATAATCATCAATTAAGTTTTTTTTTTTTTTTTTAGGTAATTTTAAGTGGTTTTTATTAACTTTACAAGCTAGATCAACAACCCTATCTTCCACATTCTTAATCAGATGAATGTTCTTAAGGTTTGTGAATCAAGTCTTTATGGTCTGTCCCTGAATTATGCTAAGCGATATCTATAAAAGCACACATTTGTGCAATTTGGATGGTCGATCATAGAATCACCACTTTCGTCTTTTTATTGATAAATCATTTGGCGCAAAATGAATGCACTTCAATTCTACTTGCAAACTAGATGCATTTCTTTCTAAACATTTGGCGTCAAAATGACAGTTTTTTGCAAAATTGTTAAAATTTATTGTCATATTAGCATCTAGATTGGCATCAAAAATTGCATGGAAAGCAATATTTTTAAGTTGATTTTGCACTTTTGGAATTTCAAGCGAATCAATGCAGAGTGATAGTGGCATAAAAGAAAAAAAGGGTTTCTGGACTCGAAAAAAATTCAAATTCATAAATAAATTTTTATATAGTTTTAAAATGTACCTTTTTGAATCAGACATTTTATGCTTGTTTTTAATAGAGGGTAACACTAATTTATAAAAATTTTAATTTTAGAGAAACACAAAGAAATATCCATCAAAAATATCTATATCACGCTATCATCTTAATCACTAATGGGAAAGGGGGGAGGGAGGCCCGTGAGAATCAGGCGAATCAGATTAAAAATAAGTTCCAATAATTCATAATTACGTTATGATGTTAACTGAAGCAGGAACAAATGTATATAAATTCCCTGAAACTGATATAAACCAGAACAAGAAATAAATCAAGAAATAAATTCAGGAAATTGAATAAATTTAAATGGTTTGAGGTCAATAAATCCCATGATTCAAGAACAGTATATTTTGTACTTTTCCTCTAAATTTTAAATCTATATTCGACACGTGTAAATTTAAGGACTTTACATGTAATTAAAAAAGAATATGTAGTTTTAAATTCTGAAAAATAAATGCATTGCTTCTGCAAAGCATAATCACAAGTCCTTTTGACAAATTGTCCAATATATTCATAAATATCCAAATAAACGTGGATCAATAAAAACAATAAAAAAGTGCTTTATTCTGAAAGTTCGCTGTTTTTTTTTACAACTTTTTTGTTTGAGCTGTATATCTTGTTTGAGCTGTATCTTGTTTAAGCTGTATCTTGTTTGAGCTGTATCTTGTTTAAGCTGTATCTTGTTTGAGCTTTATCTTGTTTGAACTGTATCTTGCTTGAGCTGTATCTTGTTTGAGCTGTATCTTGTTTGAGTTGTATCTAGTTTGAGCTGTATTTTGTTTGAGCTGTATCTTGTTTGAGTTGTATCTTGTTTGAGTCTTGAGGCCTGTTGCCTGGTTTGAAATCTTATTGTACCCCTCTGAGATCCGGGTTTATGAATATTTGTGTCTCAGGTTCTCCTGTATATTGTTTATGGGTAGCAACGCCTGGGAATTCAAATAAATATTAACAAGGCGTGGAAAATGCACCGTTCTTTTGCAAACATATGTCGTCGTCTGTTCCAAGACGTGGCCGTTTTATAATCAATCAATACACTGTAATATATGGATGTTTGCTAAGCTGCAAATTGTGCATCTTAACCACTAATTGTTCATGCCTTTAACCCTCTAATAGTACATATACGGTGGTAAGCGATTATATCAATACAATGAAGACGACTTTCGGGTTTAGTTTTGATTCGCATCAAGTTTTTAAAGAGCATGAATGCACAAACAACTGGAAACAAAGAGAATTTTTCAATCAAAAAGTTTCTCTTAAATTACCTGCACACTTGTAATTGTAAAAAAGCGTGTTATCAAAAAAAAAGTCGTCATTATATTGATTTATCGCCTACCAACGTAGTAAAAATCAAGTGCATAATTTCGGAGAGGTTAAAAGAAACTATCGAATGGTGCAATATTTCGAACTATCATCCCCTCCCCCCTTCCCTTCAGTTATAATTAGACATTTATAACTAATTGCTACGTATGATAAAATTTGTTTAAACATTTTGAAGAGGATTTTTTTCAAATGTGTACAGATATAAAGAAATTTGATGTATATTCAATGCAAAAAGAATTCTTTTTAAAAACGTGCTTAAATGGTGATTAAAAATTCTGTTTTCCAAGATTTAAAATCCTGTTATTAATTTCCTTTAAGATTATATTTTAAAATTGGCGTATTAGCTTAGCAATGTGCAGAAACACAATTGAATTAAGTAAATTAACAATGGCCGATACATGGGAATTAAGCCAGCCATGGAGATTAATAAACAAGAAACCTGCTACTGGTTTTACAACAATACGGATATTTTTCACGACTGTTTAAACAATATGGAGAAATATTAGTTTTATTAGAACATCATTTGTTTTATGATAATAAGGCTATCATTAGTTTTTGCCATAATTCAAACTTAATCTAATGTATACTTTGAAAACTGGTCAGCTTTAATTTAGTTCTTAGGCTTGGTATTCATAGAATATGCATTCTATGAATAGTGAGCACACTGCATAAAATTGCAGGCAAAAAAATGCATGAATTAAGGTTTTAGTAATTCAGTTGAGTCGTCATAAAATCCTAGTTTCAAGAGAACCACATAATATTTTTCCATCCATCCTATCTATTTTAAGAATTGTAAAAATATTTTCTAAGATAATCATGGTTTGACTTATCCCCCCCCCCCCTCCTCCTCCTTTCCTTACACTTGAACTGAAGAATTTAAAACCTAATGGTTGATTAATCGTTGCCTAATTTGGTTTGGAAACATGGCCGACAATTTGGGGGATTTTTTACCTCCTGGCTTCCCGCATTTCGGGTTTAATTGTTGAGAAAAAGAGTACTAGGTTCACTCCTACAAATCCTTTGTTATATGAGCAAGGGGGGGGGAGATGGGCGTGGCAAAAGAAGAGGGGGTAGGGGTAGTTGGGGGCAAAGAGGTCACATAACATAAAATAGTTTCAAGACTAGCTAACACATTCAATATATAATTACGTGGTTAAAGTTGAGTTTGAAAAATATTTCACGGCAGAGAATGGAATTTAAATGTTTTGCTTTGTCAAAAATTAACCCTAAAAAGAGTGGGGGGTCTGAATCTTCATGACTCTATGTATGTATAAGTCATGGGGCTTCCCCCCCCTCCCCCCCTCCCCAAAGAAAAAGATCATAGAATTAAGGCATAGAGATGAAATTTATTTTTCAATGTCCATATTAGCTATTTTTTCAAGGCCTGCAAATTTTTGACAGCTTAGATCTTCATTATCTAAAGTGACTGTTATCTAATGGGCATCGCGTTGTCTGTTACATTCTGTATTTTTTCCTCTGCCAGAATATATTAACTTTAACAAATATTAACATGAGACACATGTTATTACATTTTTTTAGGGCTTTTAAAAATATGAATTTTAGCCTTGTAGCTTAATAAATAAAAAAGTTATACACCATTTCTGATTTTTTTGAAACACCGATCCTTCGTTTGATGGCCTCCCCTATACCCTATGCATATAATTTTTTTTGGAAAATTCGTTTACAACTATTATGTTGAAAAGGTAGAGATGTTCTAATGTTAGCCGTTTTTAAGCTACTCAGAAAAAACACAGAAGGGGTTGGACCCCCCCCCCCCCACACCCCGAATCGTAATAAGATTGACGAATTTAACAATTTTAAAAAAAGTTTTAAAACTAAAGTGTTTAAAAAATGGCCCTGCAAATAGGGTTTCCACGAAATGGTTAAATCTTTTGCGCAAAATTTGCGCTATTTTCGCGCAAATTTTTTTTCGCGAACTTTTGCGCTATTTTTGCGCATGAAACGCAATGAGTTTTGCGCGGTTTTGCGCTAATTTTTTTGCGCAATTTGCGCAAAACTGGAAATATTTTTTGCGAAAGTTGCGCATAAAACGAAATTTTAGTTTTGCGCAATTTTTTTTGCGCAAAATGTAACTTTTTAGGCAAATTGTCAAAAATTGATATTCTAAGCTTAGAATTAAACAACTGAAGATTTATTCCATACATAAAAAAATATTAACATACGAGTATGATAACGATTATACTACACTCAATTGGTTACTTCCAGTTACAAAAAGTTTAAATTAAGGGACCAAAATTAATAAAATAGAAATTAGAGAGTGTGAAACTTGGCAATATTTTAATCCTATTAAATAATTTCAAGTGACCCTTGAAAGCTTTGCTTAATCAAGTATGAATTATATTCCTTAATTTTTTTTAATCAAATTTCTGAAATCTTTTTAATCTCATATAAAATAATGCAAGAAAGTAACCAATGCCTGAAGAATCCACTTTTAGGAAATATGCATGTCCAAAACTAAAATTGTCGAAAAAATTGTGAGATTTGAACTCTTCTTAACTGTCATTGGTCAATTATGTAAATTTCCTATTCCAAAACAAGATTTTTCCAGAATTGAATTCTAAGAAACACACACCGCCACCAACAATTTAATTTTTACGAAATTGCGGAATTGCGCAAAACTTGAGTTTCGCAAAAGCGGAATAGGGCAATTTTGCGCGAAATGACTTTTGCGAATGATTGCGCAAATTGTTGTTTTTTCGCGCAAAACTGATGCGCAAAGAAAGAAAAATTTTGCGTTTCGTTTGCGAATGGAAACCCTACCTGCAAACATACCCACCAGTAATGCTAGAAAGACGGCTAAAACAATTAATTAAAATTCCATTTTTCACGTTTCGGGATCTGAGTTTTCTCCAAAAAGTTGTTTACACGTATATATACAAAAATAGGACTCTAAACTCTGTCAGTGCACAAACAGATATTTTATTTATTTAGAGAATTATATTCAATTTTTTAAACCACTCCTTTTCTTTTAAAATTCACAAAGAATACAATACTTCATTTAACATTTTAACTATAAAAGAAAATTGAATAAATTTTCAACGACGTAAAATGTTAGAGCTTAAGATATTGTTTATAAGAAATAAAAAAATTAAATTGAAATATGTCATACACAAAACCATACTTCTAATTCACCATGATTTAAAAGTGTCAAGAATTGCCACAGATGTACCCAGAAATGATGCATTCTTGCAACCTGAATATATAAATCATCTGTTATGAAGATTATGTTCTGAAAATAATCGTGTGATTGGTGTCCCATATTGTATATTGTATATTGGTGTCCCATATTGTATATTCAAACACGACTATTTGAGCAGTTATCTTATTCAAATCATTTTACAGGTTGAGCAGAAATTAAATACCCCCTTTGAAAGTTAAAACTTCCCTCTAAATATTAAAACCCTACATCCTCATAATAATTCAACCCTATTTAAAAGGTTAATAATACAACGTGAGTACTATTTTTTAATCCCACCCTGTAAAGTTGAACAGCATTAAAATATGATTGAATATGAATATGGATTTTATATTAAAACCTATCTTCTATGATTATATAGTTTACAATCACGAATAGTTGTATCATATTTTACTAAACAGTAGCCAGTAGCAAAATAAACTTACTGTCATCTTTCTTATTCCTTTAATCATGGAGTTTTAATAAGGGTTTTGAAATTTATAAATATAATAACTCATTTTAAGGGCCTTGAATCATTTTTGTTCCTTTTAAACCTGTATTATGTTCAAGATTGCTTTTATTAAACGTTGCAATTTTTTTATCCGCAAAAAGTAAAAACAAACCAAAAGCGATTAAAAACACTTTAATTACATATATTTCTAAACTATGATAGGAACATATTTATAAAAAAAAATAAGTAGAAATGTACATTTCTCATTGAATTAGAATAAAATGACAATAATTACACTATTTTCTAATTACCTGTTTACCCCCCCCCCCTTTACCTAACCAGTGCCTAATATTTTAATGCATGGTATCAAGGTTTTACCCTTCTTCTTTGGCTTTGATCCCCGCCATCATTTTGCAATCTATATCTACAATCTTCTTGTGCCAAAAGATAAGGCAATATGACTTCAGTTGATTTGCAAGTTTATATTTAAAAATATAATTAAGTTTTGCGAGCTTGATTTTTAAGTTTTTTTTTTGCTTTTAAGAATAAATCCAGGCGTTTGAACTTTTGAATGTAGACGTAGTATCGTTAATCTTGAACAATTGATATCGACATCCAATGCGGGCATTTTTATCCTAGCAGCCGCTTACCTTACCACGGAATATCACATTAAGAGGAATTAGATTAAGCCGTATACGGTTTGAGTCTACCTATAAATATGGAAATCAATTTGCTTAATCCCTAGGTTTAAAAACAAAAAGTCTGAATTTGAGAGAAATGTATTAAATTTGTATTTCGGAAATATCAATTCAGTTTAAAATTCATAGAGATTTGAAACTTTAGAGGAATATCTTAAATACAAAACTAATTAATATGTTTCTAAAATTTTAATTTGGAAAAATTAAGAAATAAAAAATATTTCCGTTGAGAAGTATCATGCACAAGCTTAACTGTTTAAATTACAAATTGAGACATATCCAGCTTGAACTTGACAAAAATATATTAATTTAAAAATTGAGATTTGAGAAATATCTTGAGTGAAGACGAAAGATAAGAACTCTTACAATAATATTTTCAATTTTCTTCGCGGACAATAAATATATTTTTCGGACAATATATTTCCATAGTATAGACATTATATTTCCAGAGTATAGACAATATATTTCCAGAGTATAGACAATATATTTCCGGGTATAGACATTGTATTTTTAGAGTATAGACAGTATATTTCCAGAGTATATACATTATAAAATATATTTCCAGAGTATATACAATATATTTCCAGAGTATATACAATAAATTTCCAGAGTATAGACAATATATTTCCAGAGTACAGACAATATATTTCCAGAGTATATACAATATATTTCCAGAGTATAGACAATATTCCAGAGGATGGGCCCAAATTTTGTGACGGACCTCACATATGATCCAATGAAAGTTTATGGAAAAATTTGTCTCTAACAAAATTCAATTTTTTTTAGTATTGAAAATCTACGATTTTTTATATAATCTGCGTAATTTTTTTTGTTTTTGTTTAAAAATGTATACAAAAAAAATGATCACAATTGAAATAGATGAGCCATTCACAATATATTTCACAGACTAAATGTACGTTGTTACATTTTAATGCAGAAACAGATAAAAATAAAACATATAATGTAATAATGTTATTTATTCTGATCTGTTTCTGCAACGCTTTTTTTTATAAATTTTATTAAAGTTGATAGTTTTTAACATCATTTTGTTTCAATACGAGAGCTTTAAATGCTAATGTTATTTATTGTATAAAAATTCTTTAAATTATAGGTCACATAGGATTTGTTCCAAATTTTCAAGGCGGGGGCCAAAGGAGTAAAGATTGCCCCCCCCCCTCCTCCACCTCGTCTAAAATCTAGTGTGTCAATCAAAATATTTACTTGAACCCAATCCACATGGTGCTTATAGATATATTGGAAACCACTCCAACAAATCTTATTATTAAAAGAAAATTGGAAGGGGGATATAAAGGGGGGATATAAAGGGGGGATATAAAGGGGGGATATAAAGGGGGGGTATAAAGGGGGTAAAATGAGTTCTAATCAAAAGGTTTCCCCTATGGCCTTGATCTCATCAGAGCTATGATGGGTCGCCAACAAGAGAACTTTAGTGCCAATGAACATACAGGGTGTCCCACGAAACATGACAGTTGGTTATTATTTTTTATTATTTTCTTCCGCATACTAAAGCATGTTTGCAGTTTATTTCGTTCAATAAAAAATCCTCAAATATGGTTTACTTTGAAATCAATTTTACTATAATATGACTTGCTGTATAATGTGTTTTATTATATAATGTATCAAACAACTTAACAAATTATGGAAGAAGACATTTTAAACTATAATTTCATGTTTCGTTGGACACCCTGTACATTAAACCTCAGCTGGGTTCTCACATAGGATCAGACCTCAGAGACGACCGTACACAATTTATTAACTTAAGAGTCTGCAGACGTTATTTCAAGTAGGACCCTCCATTAATAGACCTGCATGTCAGATTCAAAATGGCAGCGGTGTCAGACCCAAAGTAGATCCATATTTTTGTTTTTAAAAACGGTTTATCTCAAATGTGGTTTCTCTTCAAAGTGACTTGCGCTTTTCTTGCTTCAGAAACAATCGAGAAATTATGAGAATTAAACACTTTTCAAGTAAAAAAAAACAACGTTATCCTCCACACTGTTATCAGATTGAGATTTCAAGGGTATCGTTGTTAGTCGGGAAAACCCCTCTACGCACGAAAGGACGACATTTCCCCCAGAATGTATCTGTTCCCTTTAATCAACCCCAATGTTTGCGCGGCAATTGTTTTAAACACTTTTTACATTTATCTTGCTAGGCATATCTAAATCAACAAGTCACTTTTTCTAAAGAACTGTTATGAAATTATCAATATTTGTAGATCGAATAACAAGGCTATCTTCATCAGTTTTTTCTCATACGAATGCCTTCATCAAAGGGGCTGTTACGTACAGTGTGTCCCACGAAACATGACAGTTGGTGAATAGTTTTAAATGTCTTCTTCCACATACTGTATTAGATATTGAAGTCTTCTTCCACATACTGTATTAGATATTGAAGTCTTCTTCCACATACTGTATTAGATATTAAAGACTAATTTTCCAGTTTATTTATTTAAAAAATGTTTAACTAATAAATATTTTTCTGTGAAATCAATTTTATATACAACTATCAAATATACTACAACTGTCAAATATACTACAACTGTCAAATATACTACAACTGTCAAATATACTACAACTGTCAAATATACTACAACTGTCAAATATACTACAACTGTCAAATATACTACAACTGTCAAATATACTACAACTGTCAAATATACTACAACTGTCAAATATACTACAACTGTCAAATATACTACAACTGTCAAATATACTACAACTGTCAAATATACTACAACTGTCAAATATACTACAACTGTCAAATATACTACAACTGTCAAATATACTACAACTGTCAAATATACTACAACTGTCAAATATACTACAACTGTCAAATATACTACAACTGTCAAATATACTACAACTGTCAAATAAATAATGTTATTAGTCTCTTTAGTATCAAACAACCTCTCAAATTATGGAAGAAGACATTTTAAACTATTCACCAACTGTCATGTTTCGTGGGACACCCTGTAACTTCAAGTGATCCTGAATATTTAAGGCGACTGCAAAAGTAATTTCAAGTAACCCTCCCTCCGTACAGAGATACCAACGTCCGAGTTTTAAGAACAGCGCTACCCTTGAAACCTTAATATTATCAAACATGTCAAATAACTTGGTCTTCTGACACTTTTAGTGTTTATTTCTGTCAATTTCTCCATTGTTTCTGGTAAGCAAAAAATGTGCAAGTAGATATAGCAGAAAAACGGCATATGAAAATAAACATTATTTTGACAATCGAGCATTGTCATCTTTAAATATTTAAATTGATTGTTACTTAACATTACACCTTGTTAGATTATCGTATCTTGTTCAGCTTGAAAAGATTAGCTGAACTGTGCCAAGAGCCCTATTTTAACGGGATAAGAGGAGGGGGGGGTTCAATGTCATGTTAATTATGTGTGCATTTATAAATCAGGGGATAAACTAAACATCCTTCTTTGCTCATTGCTCAAAATGCATCAGTCGAAGTGTAATATTCATTTTTATTGAAGAAACCAATTTTACACCGGAGTCATGCAAAAAGAATGCATCTATATATAAATTTGGCTTGTCTGTTTGTTTGTATCAAATAAACGTCAAAACGGCTGATCCGATCGGGCCCAAATTTTTTGTAGGACCACAGGGAAGGTTTATGAATGATAAAAATTTTGAAAAAAGTGTTTTAAAGGTTTTTTAATTTTGTAAAAAAAAATTCTTGAAAATCCGCGATTTTTTTTTAAATCCGCAAAATTTTTTCCTTCTTTGTTTTAAAATGTAAGCAAAAAGAACATGTTCACAATTTAAATAGAAGATGGGCGCGAAGCGCCCTAAAAGCCTAGAAAGAAGGGCGCGAAGCGCCTTGAATTTCTAGTTTTGGTATTTATACCTAAAAAAGCCACCCTCATTTATAAAATAACATACTTTTTAAAGAAGAGTTTAATTTCATATTATTAAATTTGTGGAATTTTTTGGAAATAAATCCCATTATTTCTGACTGAAAGAAAGAAATTTAATTTCCTAAATTTGACAGATTTAAATACATCTAGGACATACCACTACTTCACATTGTACATCATTCTCAGACCAAATATATGTCAC
The DNA here is from genome assembly GCF_000591075.1 of Eurytemora carolleeae. Classification (NCBI taxonomy): domain Eukaryota; kingdom Metazoa; phylum Arthropoda; class Copepoda; order Calanoida; family Temoridae; genus Eurytemora; species Eurytemora carolleeae. Next base: position 24,493 of record NW_019397883.1, on the reverse strand, counting down.
TCCCCTCCCTCTGGTTTCTATATCCGGTCTGAAAATATATGTCACCCCCCTCACTCTGGTTTCTATGTCCGGTCGGAAAATATATGTCACCCCCCTCCCTCTGGTTTCTATATCCGGTCTGAAATATATNATATGTCACTCCCCTCCCTCTGGTTTCTATATCCGGTCTGAAAATATATGTCACCCCCCTCCCTCTGGTTTCTATATCCGGTCTGAAATTCCTCCTTTGCATCATTTGTCACAGAAGATCTTGAAATCCCATCTCCACCCCCCTCCCCGTATCAATGCTCACCTAACGAGGCAGACAAGTTTATTAAGGCAGTATTCAGGCAGTAGATTTCTATATCTAAGCCTATGAGTATAATATACTCTGAATACCTTTCTCCCACACACTTTTTAAATACAATCGTCGTTGTATATATCAATAAAGTGAAACTGCTTTCGAGTTTTGATTCCTACCAAGCTAACAGCTTCTTTTATGTTTACTCTTCATAATATTGATATGAACTTAAGACTGAATTGAATTAATATTTTCAATATACTTCAATCTTAATTTTCACACGTTTAAAAAAAAACTAGATTTGCACTTGGCATTTTGCATTTAATAGAATAATTTCAAATTTTCAATGTAAAAATCAATCAATAAATTGAGTAGTAATTTAAATTATATATTTTTAAAGGATTACATGATAAACTAGAAATAATTATCCAACTATCTATCTATCAACCTCACCGAAGACGACATCCATGGTACCGATGATGGCGACAATATCGGCCAACATGTGGTTCTTCCCAATGTGGTCGATGGCCGCCAAGTGAAGGAAACCTGGTGCCTTAATCTTACACCTAAAATTAAAATCAGAAATTACATGGGGATCCATGAAAATATGGAATATGAAGACGACATTTCACTTATTGTATGTGATTTTGACGTTATATAACGCAAATAGCTAAATACTAATAGCTTCACAAATCAAATCACAAAGGGCGGGGATGACAATGGACTCCAGTAATGGATTGGAGGTTCAAGTCCTTTCCGTGTCCTGGTTTTTCAGTCTGGACTTCTTCCTATTTAAAAAAAAATCTCAAAAGTTTTTGTAAAGCGCGAAGTTCCTTGCCACACGACCAAATTTGAGCCATGCCTCACTTTTGGACCCCCGCCATGTAAAATTTACCCTGTAATCGGGCAAAAATTGCATGGCTGAGGTCTCCCCAGCGAGTATTTAGATTCAAACAAACTGATATCAGAAGTTCTGTAAAAAAAAACTTCGAGTAACTTCTCTTAATATTTAACTCCATTGGTTCTAAACATTTTAGTCTCTTTCGACAATCCTTTTTCATCAGAAAAACTTCGACTTAAATTCTACGAAAATAAAATGTATTGTTTAACATATGTGTAGGTTTTAATGGAAATAACAAAAACAAAGAGCCGGGGGGGGGGGATACTTTAAATTGAAACAATTATAAATTAATATTTAAAACCTATTAAATTCTCCCTCCCCTTTCAACTAAAAAAATTGTTCTCCTGTCATATAACCCATTGATGGTTTTGTGAATAGGTAAAATAAAATCAGAACCAACCTTATTTTTGTAAAATATAAAATAAACAACGTATTTTAGCTTCACATATTCCAGTAGCATACTCATCAATACTGGCATCATGATTCTGACAATGGAGAGTGTAGCAAAGGTTGCATTCCTGTGGTAAGCCTAGAGTATTAAGTCTTGTATCTAGATTATCTCTATAATATACTTGCTGCTCTAAAGATGCTTTACCCCAGCTAGGTTTTGGTGTGCTGGTTAACCTTATATTAGTAAATATTTAAAGTTGACACATCAAATATCTAAATAGATTTGTAAACATTTAAGTTGACGCATCAAATATCTAAATAGATTTGTAAACATTTAAGTTGACGCATCAAATAACTATATTGATCAGTAAATAAAACCGTAGTGAAAACTGATTATTTATTAACAAATGTGTTTTTACAGTGTATTCCACACCAAATATCTACGCAAAATACAAATTACTTGACAAGATTCTAAAAACGTGAAAGTTTTGGCAAAAAAATATAAAAATATAAAAATTATTCATTAAAAATGACCTATCGTAGCAATCTCCTGCCGTCCCGACGGGAACATCAAAATCCACCAGATCGTACGCATCATAGGGCTGAGATTTACGCAAATCCCACTTGATGCCAGTACTGCGTAGCATTACACCAGAGCAACCCCAGTTAATCGCGTCTTCAGCAGATATGACGCCGATATCTAAATAAAGGATTAACTATAGAATAATATGAACAATGCTGATAAACATTATAGCTAAAACTATCCCTTCCTGAATTTTACGATTTTCGCAGATTTAGAGGAAACTATCAATAATAGTACTCAACTTTAAACTTTATGTCTTGCTTTATTTTTGACCTTTAATAGTAAATTTTCAAAAGATAGGAGAAAAAATTAATTAATTCATTTTGTATTGGAAAGGGGCATAAAAACAGCAACAATAAAAGCCCCCCCCCCTTTTTAGGAATATTTTTTTTCTCCCTTATGTATATTCTCGCAAAAAAATGTAAAGAGTACTTTTCGCTAAATTGGGGAACATATAATCACAGGAGGTTGCTATATTTTAGCAGGAGGATTGAGCAATTTCTCATTATAAATAATTTCAAATGAATTTTGCAAACTTTCCGAAAATATTGAAATAATAATTGTTCTAGAAACCCCAAGAATAGGTTTCAAATGTTTAAACTCTCTGAACCAGTGCTCAGGATCCGGATCCTGGATCCACACTGGAAAAAAGGGATCCGGATCCCTTTTTTTTCGCTTATTTTTATTCTAAAACTTGATGAACCATTCAGAAATGAGGAAATTTTTTCAAAAGTTCAGATTTGGGTTTTAGGAGTAAAAAAGTTTTATTTGCAGTTTTTGATTGATATTTCACCCCTTGGATCCGGATCCGGGGATCCGTGCATTTTTGCGGATCCGAATCCAGGAAGCTAAAATCTTGCGGATCCAGCGGATCCTAAGCACTGCTCTGAACATCGGAGAATGAATAAATATAGTCAGTATTATTCGGAAAATAAATTTCAAAATAAAATGATTGAAGACCTAAACATATCAAAATGAATAAATATAGTCGGAATTATTTCAAAATAATTTTCAAAATAAAATGATTAAAGAGCTGAATAGCTTTACCATGAATCCATCAGATAAAAAGGGGATTTTAATTCAAATAAAAAATATTTCGAGAATTATTTTATATTTATATTTAGGACAAGTGAGACTAATTTTGCAGGACAGTACTGGGAACTTGTGTCGATATCCGTAGTGGGTATTTTTAAATTTGCATAATCTCCTGATCTCGAGTGTCAGCAACTTCTTTGTTCTCACTGGCTTCTGACCGGCTGTTTGCACTGGCTTCTGACCGGCTGTTTGCTTACAACAGACGAGACTTTTCAAGGGATAAAGAATAAAGACAGATTTAATCTGTAAATTAACAAAAGATCAAGATCTAGTATGATCTCGACATCAGCAATAGATGAGTTTCTACCTCAAATCTACTTGTACAAACGGTTTTTATCCGTACTTTTATAGTTCGTTCAGGGTCCTCAAGTTAATTTAATTTTCATAACTTTTTAAAAGAAGTGATGATTTTTGTCATGAAAAACCTTTTATTTTTTTAAGAGTTTTTAATTAATGATTTTTGGTTAACCTGACATCACCAGCTGGCATTTGGTTCAAACACTGTTCAATGATCCTCAGAGACTGACGCATCTCAAGCATACGCATCAAATATCTAAATAGATTATTGAATATTTGAAGTTAAAGCATTAAATATCTAAATAGATTATTGAATATTTGAAGTTAAAGCATTAAATATCTAAATAGATTGAATATTTAAGTTGACGCATCAAATATCTAAATAGATTAGTAAAACTTTAAAGTTGACGCATCAAATATCTAAATAGATAATTAAATATTTAAAGTTGACGCATAAAATATCTAAATAGATTAGTAAATATTTAAGTTGACACATCAAATATCAAAATAGATTATTGAAAATTTGAAGTTAAAGCATTAAATATCTAAATTAGTGGTTCTCTCCTTCCAGAGCCTATTGTCTGTGACAAGATCCTCCACCTCGTCCAACCTTTCAGAGAACTTGCTGCAGAACTCGTAGATATCGTCCAGAAGACCAATTGGGATATCCTAGATACATTACACTTAAAGGGACTGAAGACGTAGTTTCAAATGACCCTTCGTTTAAGATATGCATTCCTGATTCACGACGGTTCCCTTAAAACGTCTAAAATTAGACACTTTTTGAAAATTGGCCATTTTCAGTAGTTATTTTCCTTAAAACCTAAAAGGATAATAAAAATAGACAAAAAGGAAATTTTAAAAAATCTTTAAACCGAAACAACGTCGCACTTCAATGTTGTTTAGTGGAAGGTCTGAAGTATCTTGTTTAGATTTCTTTCATTGAGGATTTCTCAAGGAAAAAAGAGAAAATTAAACAACATTTAATACGATTTAACATTTTAATCGTGGCAATTTTTTATATCTTCACCTGATGCACACCCCCGGGCCGGACATATGCAGCGTGCATACGTGCGCCGCTAGCGCGCTCGTAGAACTCCATCATCTTCTCACGCTCCTCGAACAACCAGAAGAACGGGGTGAGACCTCCGACGTCAAGAATATGGGTTCCAATTCCCATAATATGGTTTAGAATTCGAGTCAGCTCAGCAAACAAAACCCTAGCACAAATCAAGGTTGTAATACAAGGAAAGTTATTGCTGTCGCGTATACTCTGCGTACATATTAAAACCAGTTCTCTCTGGGCGGAATTTGTAAACAAGAATAGATGTATCAGTGTTCGTTCAGAATCCGAGGATGTTAAAAGCATTAAATTTTGATAATTTTGATAATTCACATAATAGTTTCCTATGACCAGAATATTCCATTGATTTTTTTATATGAAAAATGGATCCCATGTCAGGTTTTGACATCCGTCTTGTGTTTACATTACCACCCAGAGACAGTACACTGCAGTACAAAAGATGCGTACACTTCTGAAATAACTTTCCTTGTATTACATCCTTGGCACAGATATATTAAACTCCTGATTTTAGTAGAAAAGTAGTTTTTTTAATTTTCACACAATTTTTTTCGACTGTTTCCGTATACAATTTCAAGCATTAAAGGTGTTAAACTATATTATTAGTGATTTTGGCACAATTTACTTTCCCCATAAAAAAAAATACTTTAAGCATGATTCTTATTCCCTTCAAGTGATTCGAACGAACAGTTTTGAGAGGGCGGAGGTGATGGGGGGATGGCTTTTACACGACATTTTTCTAAAATTCAAATTATTAAAAAAAACATTCTAACCTGATATATTTAGCCCTGAGGGGAACATCTATATTAAGAAGTTTCTCGACAGCAAGAGAATATGCCTGCTCATTACACATCATAGATACATAATCAAGCCGGTCAAAGTAGGGCAGAGCCTGCAGATAGGTCTTGTATTCGATCAACTTCTCAGTTCCTCTGCAATTAAAATCTAATTTAGATAATATTTGAGACCTTACTTGGGAAGAAAATGTTCAGTTGTTTTGGTTGGAAACCAAATTTTTTTTATCTTCTCAAAACGTAAAAACCCATCATGTGTTTAAATATAGTTACATTTCTTTACTTGTTACGGTTGAACCGGCTTTCGATAGGAATCATAAATACAATTTTGGCGTTAAATAAAGTTACAAGAATATATATTTCAAGAGTGAAGATTCAAAGAGGGGGGTTGATGCACTGAAACAAGTATTTTACATAAATTTGAACGTTTCCCAAATTCACCAATGAACATGATTAACATCTGCAGAAATAACGTATTTAAATTTTTGGATAATTCCACAAAAAGTTGAATTGACCTGTGAAGAAGTCCAATATGAGGATCAGCTCGCTTGACAGTTTCTCCGTCCATCTGTAGAACTAGACGGAGTACTCCGTGAGCTGCAGGGTGCTGGGGTCCAAAATTCAACTGCATATTCCTGAATTAAACAATACAATTGAATAACATTTTAATCTTGTAAACCAGCAACATATCTTGGGTGGATGATATTTCTTAAAATTTTGTTAACTTTCAAGTTTTACTGAATTATTTTATGCTAAATTTCGCGTTAAATTTGCCAATATTAGTTTCCCAAAGAAAAGATAACAGCATTACATTGAAAATTAATCCAAAATAACTTTTTTATGCAGAGTGTTCCAAATCATAAAAGATTATCTCTCCAAGATTATAACGCCAAAATACGCAAATAATACTAGAAAAAAATCAAGTTTCTTTCTGCCTGCAAAACTTTACATTAGCAATTTAAATTTTTTTAAATACTTCGTTCTTTTTGGATTTTCTAATTAGGCCCGGAAATCGCAATTTACACAAGATCTAATATGATGTGTGACACCCTGTATAACACGATCCAATAAGATTGTGACACCCTGTATAACATGATCCAATATAATGTGGGACACCATGTATTAACACGATCCAATAAGATGTGGGACACCCTGTATAACATGATGCAAAAAGATGTGGGACACCCTGTATAACACGATCCAATAAGATGTGTGACACCCTGTATAACATGATCCAATATGATGTGGGACACCCTGTATAACATGATCCAATATGATGTGTGACACCCTGTATAACATGATCCAATATAATGGGGGACACCATGTATTAACACGATCCAATAAGATGTGGGACACCCTGTATAACATGATGCAAAAAGATGTGGGACACCCTGTATAACACGATCCAATAAGATGTGTGACACCCTGTATAACATGATCCAATATGATGTGGGACACCCTGTATAACATGATCCAATATGATGTGGGACACCCTGTATAACATGATCCAATATGATGTGGGACACCCTGTATAACACGATCTAATATGATGTGGGACACCCTGTATAACAAGATCTAATATGATGTGGGACACCCTGTATAACACGATCTAATATGATGTGGGACACCCTGTATAACACGATCCAATATGATGTGGGACACCCTGTATAACACGATCCAATAAGATGTGGGACACCCTGTTAACACTTACTTGACAAATTTCTCCTGAGTTGGTCTAGTCCCATCGTCCAGTAGTTCTTTCTGCAGCATATATTCGGGTTTACCGGCCATCTCAGCTGAAAGGGTATTAGGCTCAGGTGTTCCCTCGGGATACAAGACTACCTGAAAACAATATATTTAATGTGAAATTTGATACAGGGTGTCCAAATAAACATGGGAATTAAATGTTAACTTATATTCTGTGTTTGTTTCATGCGAGATATTTTCGTTAAAATAATTTTTCAATATCCCAGTTAAAACATTTAACACAGAAAACTAATGGTCTCTGGATTTCCAAAATGTGGTCAACCATTTATTTTACTTTCAAAATTGACGGAAAATATTAGGATATTTATCAAGATTCCAGTTAATTAAAATTCAACGTAGCGGTTCAGTTGTTGACAACATTTTAGAAAGCTCATTGAGCCTATTGCGCTTTTTGTGAGTTAATCTGAAGGGCCCGGCGTTGCCCGTTGAAAAACAAATTTGGAAGAAAAAAAGATTTTTTTAGCCCTTGTCATCCCAAAGCTACCCTTGAGTCTCTTCAAAAACATTCTGCCCATTAGGTTGAGCCGTTTGGCCAGCTTTAGGGAACACATAAGTTGTACACAGATTTCTTGTTTTACTATTTAGTTTAAATTGCATTATACATACATTTAAACTTAACATAAATTTTAAAATTGTCGGGTCTGTCCTAGTATACGATTTTTGGACCCCCCCAGGCCCCCCCCTCCTATCAATTTTGTACATGACCATTTATTTTTCAGCAAATTTATTATTATTTATTTTGTTATTTAGGGTTAAGTTAGGTTAAGATACTTTCTGTGCCGAGCGCTGCGGCTAGGATAGGCTAGGGGGCCGAGCGCTGCGGCCACGGGTTAGGTTAAGTAAAGACACTTCCTGTCAGACCCATGTAC
>NW_019397883.1:0-16185 GCF_000591075.1 Eurytemora carolleeae | reverse complement strand
TATAAATTTTCATTAGTTATCCATAAATCAAATATGTACATTGTACTCAAAAACTGACAAGAAATGCCTTTCATTAAAAATTCATGATTTTACATGAAATATATTTTTTTTAATATGACACATCACACAATATTTGCGGTGAACATGAAGCCGAAGGATTAATTTAATAGTTGTACTACAGTATTAAAGCAATATCATAATAAGTGGCAGAACTGATAGTGAAAATATCTAAAAAATACTTAATAAACCCCCTTTCCCTTTCCCAGGAAAAAAACTGAATAGTGAAAACAACAAAGATTAAGGCACCTTGGAACCTTGTCAACCTGTTCTGATCTACGGCAGTAGTTAGGCTCGGAGACGAAGGGGGTCTGTGTGTGTGTATATATGGTGTATTAAGTGCTATACGGATTGAACTATAAGCTCAATAAACTAACGTTCAATTATCTTTTTTTATTTTACGATAAGAGCTCTTAAATTTCCTCAGGGTCAGGATTCATGAATCGCTAAATTGCAAAACAGGGTGGACTTCGTCACTTCTTGCCCCCCCCTACAGGGGGGGGCAAGACTTCTCTAGGGAGGGGCATGCCCCCCCCTTAATCAGGCTAGGGGGGGGCCTGGCCCCCCTGGCCCCCCCCCTAGTTGCGCGCCTGAATTAGGATCGATAGGAGAGAATGGAAGGCAATGCATAATCAACAGAAACGAACACAATAGAAACCAGAAATAAAATGTTATGTAAATGTCGTTTTCTTTCTGTCGAAAATTATTTTAAAACCAATCTGTTTTTGATATGTTATATTTTATTAGGTTACTATGCCGACCCAGAGATGGAGTGCCAGGCCTACCATGTTTGCCTCCAGGAAAAAATTATACTCATTATTTGTTTTTGAAAATGTGCCCGTGAGTTATTGAATTAGGAAGACGACATTTAAGCAATCAAATGCAGTCAATTTGATGTTGTGTTATAGCAAATGTTTTACCACATGTATGAACATTGGTCGAACTTTACAGGATGATAAAACCATCGCTAAATTCTTTTCTGATAGATGGATGAGGAATGGCCTCTAAAGCTTATAAATCACTTTATGTTAAATAAAAAAGGGTATGTGAACACTATACGCATTGATTGATGTGCTTCAAGTTTATTACACCATTTAAATTCCTAACTTGAGTCAAACGGTCGTCTTCCTATTCCACAGTTATCAGGGTTTTAATGTACAGTATACACGTATTAACTCTGAATTGATTCAATAACTCATAACCATTTTTTGTAACATGAACATGAACATGAACATGAACATGAACATGAACATGAACATGAACATGAACATGAACATGAACATGAACATGAACATGAACATGAAAATAAACATGAACATGAAAATGAACATGAACATTAACATGAACATGAACTTGAACATGAACATGAACATGAACATGAACATGAACATGAACATGAACATTAACATTAACATGAACATTAACATTAACATGAACATGAACATGAACATGAACATGAACATGAACATGAACATGAACATGAACATGAACATAACATGAACATAACATGAACATGAACATGAACTTGAATATAAACACACAAATATGAATAAATAAAGAAAATCTAAAAATAAACATGGCCGACTCTAAAAAGTTTGGTTTGGTTTAAGGTTCAACGTGGACTGTTCTGCTTCTACTGGTCTATATGCTGGTGCTGAGGGGGCTTTTGGTGGACTAGGAGTAGCTGGGGGAGATGGAGGTATATTTTAAAACAACAGTTTTTTATCAAAATATTGTAGAGCTTCAAAAGATATGTATTTCCACCTTTCACATTTTGCTGAACCAAATAAATTATAATTGCGAGTTTTCAATAAAACATTTGATTTATAACAAAAATATTGAAAAAAACGAAAACAGAAAGCTCACATGCTATTAACTTTTTATATTTGCATTACATTATTTGAATTGTATGTGTAAGTGTGTATTTTTAAAAGATACAGATTTTACAGCAAGTTTTAAACATGATTTATTTATTTTAAATAAATAAATAATAAATAAAACTAGCAATAGTAATTAAAAATAATTCTAACCATTAATTACATAGAAGGTTACAGCCAAAGAGAATAGATAAGTATAGAGTGGAATTAAGTTGAAAAATGTGTAAAACCCCCATTTTATTGTTATGTTCTCATACTGCAGGTGTACTTTACAGTTTACACATTTGTGATATCATAACATTTTGGTCCCTGGAACATCTTTCAAAAGGAAAAATGTTCTTTAAAATCATTTAATTTTCTCAGAACAAATACTCTGACAATCTGTCCAGGATTCCCAAGTCCGATTCCGCATAAACTTTTATAAAAAGAAGAAATTGTAACGGATATGTCCAGGGTTCATACTGTATTATTGTGAACATTTACAAGAATTGTACTCTTTGAACTCCTTTTCAGGCTCAATGGGACTAAACATCTTCATACCAAGGGACACTCTTTTATGCCAATCTCTGTTCTGTGCAGTTACAAATAAACATTTAAAAAAATGTTAAATATATCTTTTTAACATTGATATTTTATCAGGTGCTGGGCAGTGTCCTGCTGCCTCTCCTCTACCCGCAGATCAGTGTTCAGGAACAGTTTCTAACTGCTGGAGTCCAGGTACTAAACTGTACTTCATACTGTACTGTACGGTACTGTACTGGTCTGTACTGTACTGTACTGTACTGTACTGTACTGTACTGTACTGTACTGTACTGTACTGTACTGTACTGTACTGTACTGTACTGTAATGTACTGTACTGTACTGTACTGTACTGTACTGTACTGGTCTGTACTGTACTGTACTGTACTGTACTTCACTATACTGTACTGGTATGTACTGTACTGTACCGTACTACGTTCTGTACTGTACTACGTTCTGTACTGCACTATCATTTACTATAACAATTTTATTACTGAAATATAACTATATTCTTTGATTGCATCAATACAAATAATCTAGTTTTCTATTTTCTAAAAAGGGCTATTTAGCAATATTCAGACATTCACCCCCTTATAATTCAATAATGCCTCCATGAAAAACTGAAAAAGTGAAACCAATGACTCTTAAGCTATAACTTTTGTGTGATAAGAAATCTAAGTTGAATTTAAAAAACATATTAATTCCTACAATACAATGGTTAGTATACAATGCAATGCAGAAGCGGTCACTGCAATGGTGATTTGATACAATTTCTATACCTGATAATTCATTTATATACACTTAACATTCTCTATTGTGTAGCTTTTCAGTTACGATTTTGTATTGATATATATGCTGGCTATGATAATAATTTTTTCTAGGGCAAACTGACACTGACTGTCCCAACAACGGTCTGTGCTGTTTTGATGGGTGTGCAGATACCTGCGTTGATGGACCTAAACCAACAGCCGCTCCGGCTCCGAGACCAACAGTAGCTCCTGCACCCAGGCCTACACCTGCTCCTGCACCTCTACCTGTAAGAAATAAATTTTTTTTTAAGAAAAAAATATTTACAGGGTCCATATATTTTTCCATGATCGACTTTAATATCAATACAATGATGACGACATTATATTATAGTTTAATTGCTTACAAGCCTCCAGAGCAGAGACCAAACTTTAAAAATACTTTCAAACTTGGACAAAAAACCCCACATTTCTGTATACAGCAATCTTGTTTTTTTATAAAACGATTAGTTGTGCAAATTTTTAGCTAAAATATAGTTTTTTAGTGTACCCAGAAATGAGTCTGTGTACACTGTAAATGTACATGTACTGTCGTCTTCCTTTTCCACTTCTTAGTACTCCAGGATTTGGATTCCAATGCCAGAAATTTTATTTTAACTTTTTAAAAAGTTTTAAAGGGACTGTATGCGTAGTTGTAAGTGAATATTTATGCAAAGATGACAATGCTGATTCATAACGGTACCCTTGAAACCTTTATCTGATCAATAATTTTGAAGATATTGTCGTTTTTTTGTGTTCAAAAGAGATATTTATGATCATTCCCATATGTCTTTTCTGCAGTGGAAATGCGTAATTCCTTTTTGTAGAGAAACCACAAATGATAACAATCAGTTTTTATAATCATAAAGATTGATAAAAACATAGTACTTGATCCGACAAAGCTTTTAAAGATTCTGTTGTGAATCGGGCATTGCCATCGTTGCATGGAGGGTCACTTGAAATTACGCTTACAGTCGACCTTTAAGAGATTTTTTTCGCACCGCTTACTTGATCTCTCCTTTATTTTGCTTAACCATGATTAGAAATTGCTGAACAGTAGATATCCATTGTTTTGTTTTCCAGGTGGAACCTGTTATTGCTGAACAGTAGATATCCATTGTTTTGTTTCCATGTTGAACCTGTTATTGCTGAACAGGAGACAACCATTGTTGTGTTTTCATGTTGAACCTGTTATTGCTGAACAGGATACAACCATCATTTTGTTTACAGGTGGAACCTGATATTGCTGAACAGAAGACAACCATTGTTTTGTTTTCCTGGTTGAACCTGTTATTGCTGAACAGGAGACAACCATTGTTTTGTTTCCAGGTGGAACCTGTTATTGCTGAACAGGATACAACCATCATTTTGTTTACAGGTGGAACCTGTTATTGCAGAACAGGAGACAACCATTGTTTTGTTTCCAGGTGGAACCTGATATTGCTGAACAGAAGACATTCATTGTTTTGTTTACAGGTGGAACCTGTTATTGCTGAACAGAAGACAACCATTGTTTTGTTTTCCAGGTTGAACCTGTTATTGCTGAACAGTAGACATTTATTGTTTTGTTTCCAGGTGGAACCTGTTATTGCTGAGCAGTAGACATTCATTGTTTTGTTTACAGGTTGAACCTGTTATTGCTGAAGAAGAGAGTGAAAGCTTCCCAGCTGTTCTTCCAGGACCAACAACTACTAAGGTGAACATTGTTCATCATTATCATAATATTATTATCGATCATCATCACCAACAAATATTTGTTTAAACTGAAGTAAATGTACTCGAGTAAATGTCCGAGTAAATGTACTCGAGTAAATGTCCGAGTAAATGTCAAAATATAAAAAATATCCTACCTTGACATTTTCTGGTTTAAATCCACTTGTATCAATTTTACATTTAATAAATTCTCCATCCTCTTCTATCTTTATACCAGTACCCATAGTCTTCAGGGGCATCATCATTCTAAACAAATTTAAATATAAAACAATAAATAAATATTTTTGAAAAATAAACCTATGAACTAGGACTTTTCAGAATTCAAGAAAAGTTTAAAAGTCGTCTTTAAAGCAGTCATACATCAGCAATTATATTTTAAGATGAATTATTAATTTTTTTTAAATTCTGGTTTGCTACAAAAGTGACTTAGGCATTTCTAGTTAAAAAAGGAATTATCAGAATTTATCACTTTTTTTCAAGATAGAAAAAAACACATTACATCTTTCACGTTCTTGATCAGATAAAGGTTTTAAAGGATACCGTTGTAAATCGGACATGCTACTCCTTGAATTTAATAAAAATTCCTTTTGACCATAAAAAGTAAAAAAAAAAAAATGAAAAATTTGACTAATTCGAATTTTTTAACAAACCTTCCGGAGAAAAATGGCGAGAAAAATTCCTTCCAGATCATCCCCTCATTATCCTCCTTCCCAGCCTCAACCACGCTCCTGTCCTTCCCCTCCTTCCCCTCCTTGGAGTCTGGGAAGGGGTAGCTCCTGAACTCAGAGAAGGTGGCTGGCATCATGTCGTAAAGCATATGGTCCAGATGCCTGAAAATTCATAATCTTTTGATAAAAAAAGATGTTTTTAATAATATTTCAAACTCTTTTAATTATTCTTAAATTGTATTATTTTATTAATAAGTTACAGTTTGAACTAGAACTTTGGAGACATCGTTTTCAAAACCTACTGATATTTAGTTTTCTAATTGAATACTTGAGCACTGAGATTTAAGTATTAATAGTATTAAACCCATTGAAAAATGGTCAAGACGACATTTGATAAATTCTTTTAATTTTCGGAAGTTCTGGGTTAAACTGTACACAAAATGGATAATTGTTACTTTCAGCAGATCTCTCACATTGAAAAATGGTCAAGACGACATTTGATAAATTCTTTTAATTTTCGGAAGTTCTGGGTTAAACTGTATACAAAATGGATAATTGTTACTTTCAGCAGATCTCTCACATTGACAAAAATGGCGATAAATATATTTCTAATCCGTCATCACTGTTTCTCTTTGTATGATGTAAAATTTTAAACTTTAATAAAGTTATATCCAGAAAACTCTGAAATAGGAAGACGACTTTTAAACTCAAGTTAGGACTTAAACTAGTTCAATGAACATTAGACATAGCAATTGTACAGTGTAAATAGGCCCATTTCACTTAAATTGTGCTTTGCAAGTTACTAGTAACAATATTAGCTTTGTAACAACATCAAACGCTTAAGTATTGCTATAATGTCGTCTTTTTTTCCATTTTTTGGTTTTCTGGTTATTATTGTATAAATATTAAAACTCGATTTAAACGTTTTAAAACAATAAAACTACCTGTGTGATCCACTGAAGCTTCTTTTTGGATCGTCGAACGGATAGGATTTAAACTCAGAAAATGTGGCGGGCATCATTTCATAAAGCATCTTGTCAAAGTGTCGATGCGCAGTGGAAAATTCTTCTCCGGGGAGAGCTTTCTCGACAACCTTCTCTACTTGGCCTACAGCTTTCTCAACCTTTTCGACAACTTGTTCGACTGCTTTGGCGACTCCTTTAGTATGGACGCCGCGGACGATTGTTTGAGCCGATTTAAACATTTTTGAATTATTATGTCTATCTTGTTATCAGATTGAATAGTTGAATAGAACTGATGGATAAGTTCCAAAGCAAAGGGGTTTATATACCGAGGTGCCCCTCCCCCCGGGCCCAACCCAAGGTGGATGAGAAGACCCCCTCCCCCGTCAAACCCCTTTCTGATTCACCTTACTAAGACGTAAATAAAAGGTATCGGACATGCGTAAATTGAAATGCGTAATTGTGTTTCTAGGAATTAGAATTCGACCCCTCCAATTGCTGATCACAAGTTCACAAATCACAACGCAAAAACAAATTCTTCCAAATTTACAACAAAACATTAATCAATTAATTAAACCGAAAAAGTTAGAAAATTTAAAGGTTTTGTCAAAAATACACATGAATAAAGATTCTATAAACAGGGGGTTTGATAAACAAAAATAAAAATAACAAACAGTAAAAAAATCAAAAAGATAAAAATATTCTATAGTCACGTCTGGGAAGAAATCATCATCATTGGAGTACTATTAAAGGCCCCAAAGGACGTCTATTGGAGACCCCTAAACTTTCGTTTGAGACCCCCAGATTTTCATAGGAGACTTCAAGATTTTCATTGGAGACCCCCAGAATTTCATTGGATACCCCCAGAATTTCATTGGAGGCCCCAGATTTTTTTTGAAGACCCCAAGATTGTTATAGGAGAATGGAGACCCACAGATTTTCATTGGAGACCCCATATTTTCGTTGAAGACAGCCAGATTTGCATTAGAGATCCCAAAATTTTTATTGAAGACCCCCAAATTTTCATTGGAGACCCCAGATATTCATTGGAAACCCCCAGATTTTCTAATTCTTAGAGTCGATAATGAAAATCTGAGGGCTCCAATGAAAAGTTTGGTGTTTCCAATGAAAATCTTGGGGGTCTACAATGAGACGTCCATGGGAGTCTCCAATCTTACTCCAATGATGATGACTTTTTACCAGACTCAAAACATTCATAAGTGTTATCATGAAATTAAGTACATATTTTTGTCGGTTGTCTTAAAAAAATTACATATTTTTTTTAAGTTGTTAATTCTATCAAAAAATCAAAAAGCAGCTATATTCACCCTGCTAAAAAAATTAAAACTTCTGATAAAATCTTTGTCATAAAATTAAGCAATACAACTTCAAAATAAATAAAGGTTCGAATGAAATCTTAACAGTGAACAATGAAACAAGTAAAAAAAATGTTTCTCCTAAAATGTGGACAGCGCAATATTTGTAAAAAAAACAAGAAAAAGCATTTTTTGATATTTTTTTGTATTTTTAAGAAGAAAAAAATTGTACAGTTATACAAAATTCTTTTTTTTCTCTTTAAAACGTTAAGTTGATATTTTATCAGATTATTCCAGTATCTCTAATCATAACCATTATCATTTTAGATTTTCTATAAAATGATATTCCAGGGCCCAAAAGGTTATATAGCAAAAATATGTGAAGTACACCTGCAGTATGGAAACAGTACAACAAAATGGCCGTTTTACACTTTTTTCTAGTAAATCCTCTAATATATATTCTATTTTCTATGCTCCCCGACCTTACCATAGGATTTAACATTTATAATACTGAGGATTCAAAATAATAACTTTAATGTTGACTAAGAGTAAGACTGTGGGACGTGCAGGTATGAGGGGGGGGGGGGGGTAAGCCCCTTCCATTAAGAACAAAACTATAAATAAGCCACCCTCCCTTGAAAGTTACTCATGACTATACAGTATTGTTAACATAAATTCGAAATATAAGGAAGACGATTTTACCGACTCAATTGCCGTCAAATATTCTCAAGATGTGTGTATACACAGGATCCATTTCCTCCACGAAACACACACATGTAAACCCCGCTCCTTTGTTCCCCGCCTCACCCCAGCAGTCGGTCAGGTTTAGAGAGTTGAGCCGGTAACAACTCCGACAAAGGGAGCCTCTTGACTCCTTTATGATGATGACGCAGATACTCAGCGGGACGCTCCTGTTGGTCTGCTCCACCAACATGAAGCTCTACATCACCCCCATGACTCCTTTATGATGATGATGCAGATACTCAGCGCGACGCTCCTGTTGATCTGCTCCACCAACATGAAGCTCTACATCACTCCCCTGAAGTCCCCCCAAATACTCATCATTTATTCCTTTGTTAATTTCTAAACCAACCAAGTTTAACTCCGCCTTAAATGCAAATATTTCAAAACTTTCGTTTTTATTAAATAAATGTTAGAAATATCCATTTAGATCTCTTTTATTTTATTATAGTGACTTTAAAGTCAACAAGTATACAGTGGGAATGATTCATAATTGTTTCTTCAACTTAACCCTATAAAGGCTGGAATGAATTGGTCTGAATCTCTGTATATCCTTAGAGTTAAGGTATTTGGATTGTAATGAGAGGTGAGGGGGGGGCGTCCCCCCCCCCTCCAGTCTGTTTATGGTCAACATTGGGTGTCCTTCTTTATTGTCTTTGTTCTACAAGGCATTATTTTGTAAACACAATTTAGTATTTTCCCAGTAATAATTTTTAACGCCATAAACCCTTGTCTCAGGATTTCTAAAATTCAAAAATACAAAATCAATAACATTTTAAAATATTTACGTCAATTTTGAAGAGACAAAAAGATAGACCACATCTTGGAAAGCTCAGTTTTTAAACACTCTAGCTTAGTCATTCATCAATTATTGGAAATAAAATATCATTTTCATTTTCCCAATCTGACAAATGTAAAAAGATTAAGATGTCATCTTTATTCTAATTCTTTTTCCCCTTACAAATAAATATTCAACCTCATGTTAATACATTACAGGGCCCACTGTTTATCATCTGTTTTGTATCTACTAAAGTATCACTTTTTGGTACAAGAAAACGACATTTAATGGGGGAAAAAGCAATTAATATTAGGCAGAGTTAGGTTTTTAAAATTGGTATGATACTGTAATTGTGTGGAAGACGATATATCTAGAAGTCTGAAGAGTTCCGCCAAAGCCAAACCAAATATATTCAGTTTATTCATGTGATTCTCTCAGTTGTTTTGATCTCGATAATATAGACAAAATATATAGTTTACTGAACCAGCCTAGCCTTGCTATTAGAGTCCGTCCTCACGACTTCTATGTTGGTGACCCCGATGTGATATTTTAGTGGTTTGAATTCTCCAATGAACCCAACCAAGGACAGGTTTATTTTTATTGGACCTACCTCCTTAAGTTGAGTCTAAGAGCTGGCAGCTGTCAATCATGGGACTAAAGCAATCATCAGTTGATTCTTAAAGGGAGTATTCGCGAAAAATGAAAGGGGGTATAGGCTTAATGCGATAAAAAAGCGCTTTTGATCGCTACTAATCTTACTTCTATCTGTTGTGTCTATAAGGAGAAACTTGTTAAAGACGTCTCATACCGAATAACTTACCGTCCATACAAATTCAGAAAAGTTCAACATACGACTTAGACCGTAAAAAAATCAATTTTTATCATTATCATTATCATTATCATTATCATTATCATTATCATTATCATTATCATTATCATTATCATTATCATTATCATTACCATTACCATTATCCTTATCATCATTATCATTATTATCATTATTATCATTATCATTATCATTATCATTATTATCATTATCATTATTATTACCATTACCATTATCATCATTATCATTATTATCATTATTATCATTATTATCATTATCATTATCATTATCATTATCATTATCATTATCATTATCATTATCATTATCATTATCATTATTATCATTATCATTATCATTACCATCATTATCATTATCATTATTATCATTACCATTACCATTACCATTATCCTTATCATCATTATTATCATCATTATCATAATATTATTATCGATCATCATCACCAACAAATATTTGTTTAAACTGAAGTAAATGTACTCGAGTAAATGTCCGAGTAAATGTACTCGAGTAAATGTCCGAGTAAATGTCAAAATATAAAAAATATCCTACCTTGACATTTTCTGGTTTAAATCCACTTGTATCAATTTTACATTTAATAAATTCTCCATCCTCTTCTATCTTTATACCAGTACCCATAGTCTTCAGGGGCATCATCATTCTAAACAAATTTAAATATAAAACAATAAATAAATATTTTTGAAAAATAAACCTATGAACTAGGACTTTTCAGAATTCAAGAAAAGTTTAAAAGTCGTCTTTAAAGCAGTCATACATCAGCAATTATATTTTAAGATGAATTATTAATTTTTTTTAAATTCTGGTTTGCTACAAAAGTGACTTAGGCATTTCTAGTTAAAAAAGGAATTATCAGAATTTATCACTTTTTTTCAAGATAGAAAAAAACACATTACATCTTTCACGTTCTTGATCAGATAAAGGTTTTAAAGGATACCGTTGTAAATCGGACATGCTACTCCTTGAATTTAATAAAAATTCCTTTTGACCATAAAAAGTAAAAAAAAAAAAATGAAAAATTTGACTAATTCGAATTTTTTAACAAACCTTCCGGAGAAAAATGGCGAGAAAAATTCCTTCCAGATCATCCCCTCATTATCCTCCTTCCCAGCCTCAACCACGCTCCTGTCCTTCCCCTCCTTCCCCTCCTTGGAGTCTGGGAAGGGGTAGCTCCTGAACTCAGAGAAGGTGGCTGGCATCATGTCGTAAAGCATATGGTCCAGATGCCTGAAAATTCATAATCTTTTGATAAAAAAAGATGTTTTTAATAATATTTCAAACTCTTTTAATTATTCTTAAATTGTATTATTTTATTAATAAGTTACAGTTTGAACTAGAACTTTGGAGACATCGTTTTCAAAACCTACTGATATTTAGTTTTCTAATTGAATACTTGAGCACTGAGATTTAAGTATTAATAGTATTAAACCCATTGAAAAATGGTCAAGACGACATTTGATAAATTCTTTTAATTTTCGGAAGTTCTGGGTTAAACTGTACACAAAATGGATAATTGTTACTTTCAGCAGATCTCTCACATTGAAAAATGGTCAAGACGACATTTGATAAATTCTTTTAATTTTCGGAAGTTCTGGGTTAAACTGTATACAAAATGGATAATTGTTACTTTCAGCAGATCTCTCACATTGACAAAAATGGCGATAAATATATTTCTAATCCGTCATCACTGTTTCTCTTTGTATGATGTAAAATTTTAAACTTTAATAAAGTTATATCCAGAAAACTCTGAAATAGGAAGACGACTTTTAAACTCAAGTTAGGACTTAAACTAGTTCAATGAACATTAGACATAGCAATTGTACAGTGTAAATAGGCCCATTTCACTTAAATTGTGCTTTGCAAGTTACTAGTAACAATATTAGCTTTGTAACAACATCAAACGCTTAAGTATTGCTATAATGTCGTCTTTTTTTCCATTTTTTGGTTTTCTGGTTATTATTGTATAAATATTAAAACTCGATTTAAACGTTTTAAAACAATAAAACTACCTGTGTGATCCACTGAAGCTTCTTTTTGGATCGTCGAACGGAGGGGGCTAAACAGAATGTTGAGACTGAACAAATGGAAAGTATGTTAAAGGCTCTAAGAAAGAGAAATTAAAAATTCCATATTAAAATGAATTATGTTAAAACAAAAACTTATCTAGCTATGTAAAATATATATTTTGGCAAAATGTCAGAATTTCAATTAACATTTTACTTTTGTTTCAGACAACCGGATATAATTACGAGATTCCGGATATACCATTCATCATTGAGAAATCTACTCCCAGACCTGGTCTTCCTACTCTTTACGGAGCTCCTCCAATTGGTAAACATTTCAGGAAGTATAAGGGAGTATTCGGAAAATTTTCGGAAATATCCAGAAAGTTATGAAAAATATTCGTAATGTTTTTGGAAAACAAATTTTTAATTTTAAATGTGTTAGATGTCACGTTCATTTTTTCCCACATTTTTAATAAATGTTTAAGATTTTTATCAGAATAAAATATTTATATCAATTCATTTTAATCACATTTTGTTTAGGGCGTAAGAGGCGTAGTTTGAGTGCAGCAATGGAGTCCAAACAGTTCTAGAAATCTGACGCAAATCGTAGAAATGCGCAATTACATTTAAATAATGCGTCAAAAATATATCTTTTGTGTTTCCTTTAAGAAATGTGTAGGAATAACTATGAAAATCTTCGTCAGATTTTTATCTGTCACATTTGAAAATATCATTTTTTCATGTGTAATAAATACAAGTTAACATTGCGGATTTTTGAGATCTTCATAGAAAAACTGTTCCAGATTTTCTAGTTGGATGCACGACTTGTATTGAGCTGTGAAATCTCATAGTCCAATTTCGGGCATTTAAAATCTGAGTGCTATATGATAACGTTAAAATGTACATAATTACTATAGTGGTACAAAATCACTACCTAGAACTCATGTACGTACATAAATGTGTAAGGTTAGCCATTACCCTAAAGCTAAAAGATAGAATTCACAAAAAAAGTTTAAAAGTTAAAAAGAAGAATTTTCGATTCACGTTTAATTCCATGTTTTATATATAACCCTGTAAAAAAAATCACTAAGTCACCAAGATCGTGTAAAAAAAATAAAATATCGGGAAGTATCTTACAAACTTGAATGCAAAAGAAGAACAAAGATGCTTCCTGATAGTTTAATTTTCTTGAATAGTTAACCTCCAGCTTGCTTTAAACTCAGTGCACCTACACTGCCTTTTCTTCTAAGTCAAAATTATATAATTATAACATGTATTCTGTAAGCATTAAAACTAGTCTTTGCTCTTTGATCCATAAAAATACAAAAATAAAATTTTTGGAACCTTAAAAATATTTAATAAGTGAGGGAGGAGGTAAAGAGAAAGAGAGAAAGAATTTTAAACATTTATATCTATTATAATATGCAGTTTATGTTATTGTTATTGCTTTATATATGTAAAAGTATTAAGTCTTTGCATCAAACTCTGATTTTCTAATCTCTATATATTAGCAACCTAAACCTTGAATTCTGATGGATAAAATAATCTCAGTTTGAAATATCAAAGGTTTACACAATTAGGTTATAAAAATATTGGGATTTAAAACCCTTATTAGGTTACAAAGACTCAATTTCTTAGTCTAATCCATCTAAAATTGCTATATATATATCGATAACTGAGCCAGCGGGTCGTATTTTCTCAAACCCAGCTTTAAGATCAAATATTAGGCTCAACTTTGACGACAACTTGTGTCGCGTGATTGACAGCTGCGAGACTTAGGAGGCCCAATAAAAATAAAACCAACCTTGGTTGGTTTTAGTTGAGAATAGGTCTCAATATTGAGTCTCGTTCTCATAAAAACTCGGAATGCGCCAATTTCTACCATGAAAATCCGCCAAATAGAAAATTAGACCGGTTTTTTGAACTCAAATCTGTGAAAAATAAGATGCAGCTTGAATCCGGAAGCTCTACGACAGCTTAGACCTGAGTCGTATTTTCTTGAATTTTTTAAATCGCCGGCTCTGACAATTATATATTGACCATAAATAAATCTACAACGTATTCTCCCAGGCCGCAACATAATTCTGTTCTTCATTGCAAAGAAAAAGAGCTACTTTTGAAATAAGACAAAATTAAGTTTTGCCCGAAACTGACTGTGGTGATTTTAGATAGATTTTGGCCTTTATTACTTTCTCCACATCTGCACGACCCTTCATTTTCAAATTTGATTCCTTTGGACCAGAGTGAAGAATTTTGGTAGTTTTCTATAGGGTTATGTAAAATATACAGGGTGTATCAAAAACATGACAGTAGCACGACAACTTGAAAGTCGTCTTTCATCTTGGAATTTATTTGTGACATTCAGTTTTCAACCTACATGTACAGTCAGAACCAGAAAACTCTGAAATAGAAAGACGACTCAATTGATGACTTTAAATAGTGTAATGAGCATGGGGCATAGCAATTGAGCAGTGTTAACAGACTAAATTCACTTAATGAGAGATATAATTAGTGTCCCATAAACTATTTGCTTTGTAAAAACATCAAATATATATAGTATTGCTATAAAGTCGTCTTCCTATTCCAGAGTTTTCTGGTTATTACACGATTCTTGAAACAATAACCGCAAAACTCTCCTAGTCCTTGCATTTTCAACATGTGGTTTGCCTTTTTTGTCATGTTAATATTACTTTAAAGATATTAAAAAGAATTAATAAATGTTGAAATCCATTATGCATTATTAATAATCATTTTGCTCTTTTCCATTTATGTTCTGTAAATTATCGATTCATGTTACTAGAAAAATAAATTGGTATTCCTTAAAGAAATAAAAAAGGAAAAGTTATGGTGACATCTTTATTTATCAATAAATATACAATATTTAACATTAGTTAATCTAAAGCAAAATTCCTATTCTTTTTCTACATTACATCTGATTCTCGCCAATTTGGCCTACAGGTTTTTCCGTGGATTTCTCTGCAGATCTTTCGCCGATTTTCTCTATTTTAATCTCCTCCCCTTGTCCAATAGGGATCTGTACTGGCTTGGACCGTTTAATGGAGAGGGTCAGCTGACCATCAGCTGACAGAGCACTTGTGACGTCGGCTGACGTGGTTCCCCGGGGAACGGTAAAGCAACGGAACATGTCTCGTGTCTGGGATTTAGTGAGGCCATCCTTCTCCTCCTTAAAATCCTCCCTAGCCTCCACTCTCACTTCATTTCCTATCATCGTTATCTAAACAGAAATGAGACTAGAGGGGTACAGTTAGATTTAATTTTGGGGATCAATCCGTTTTCAACACATTCCAGGGTTATCGAGCATTTCAAAAACTAAATTGTATTCAATTTTTATCATGTCAGTTGCTTTAAAGGCCAAAAAGTTTGAATGTAAAAAAAACGGATCAAAAAGAATTGACTAACACTAGATACAATCTTTGTTGATTTCATGAAACACTATTTTTTTAAACCGACTTCGGTCTTATGAACACATTTTTATTCCACAGTGTTACAATTGCAAATTGAGAAATTACATTAATATTTTGATTTTAACTGTTGTCATGGCAAATATTGAGGCATAAATTTGTCAAAAGTTTTCAACTAAAAGCATTGAGGGGCAGGGATCGAGTAATAACATAATAACATTCTCTGTTTATCTGAAATGCGAATTTAAGTCGGTAAATTCGGATTTTAATCGACAACATGTCGAACCAATCACGGTTTCAATTGTTTGAATTCATTAGCATCATGACATCGCACATGAATAATTCGGTACGTACAGAAAACAGATGTACAGTTTCTATATAGGTTTTACACTGTACCTGTACAGTAAAAGTACTAGTCACAGTGTAATTAGGTGGTGTGATAAATTATGTCAATATTTTGATTCTTTTGGTTTTTCTTTCG
>NW_019397882.1:0-36719 GCF_000591075.1 Eurytemora carolleeae | reverse complement strand
TTGTCAGATGTTCGAAATAACATTTCTTAAGTTACGTTAACTAAAGTATATTGCACGTATGTTTTTAATCATATGTCCTCTAACTGAAGAGCTATTGGGAAGAACAATACTAATATGAATTTATAATATTTAATCTGATAAATTTCTCTTTCTTAAAATTGCTCACAAAATCCAAACTAGTGGAGCCAAGATATAACAAAGTTGTACCTTCTCCTCCTGGCTAGTTTGCAGTGTGTTTGATACCAATTTTACCAGAATTACTTCCATTAAAATTTCATAAAATTCTAGCAAAGGTGTTAAAATTTTATCAACATTTTTTTATCCGATGAAAAAATCTTAAAATGCTTTATTAAGTATCTTACAAATTCCATAAATTTTACATAATTCAATGATAGTGATAATACTATCAACGTTTTACAAAATACTATTACATTATTAGATTTATGATATTATTATTTTCACATATTTTTAGATATTTTTTTTTTGGAAAAAATGTGTTTGAGGCTCATGCTTACAGGGAAGATATACTTAGCATAAGGTAAGCTACCAATTAATTAATTAGGTCTTTGTTCAGTAACATTATAAAGAATTGAGATTATGCCACAAATTCAAATTTTCTGACTTTTGATATTCCAAACTAGGAATTCTGCAGTTAGAACCAATTAGGTAAAAAAGATTTTTTGGAATTTGTGGTTAAAACTCAGTTCCTTTGCCAACTTTTTAACCCTGGCACGGTTGTATCACAATCTCGTATCTCAACTGTCAGGGATATAATCATGCACATAAATATTTTAGACAAAAAATGCTCTAACCGCATAGGGTTAATACTAATTTAACTGTTGTTACACTAATATCCTAAAATATTATGTACTAGCTAAAGGGCCCAGCGTTTCCCGTGAAAAAAAAATTTGAAAAAAAAATTTCGATTTGTTCAGCCTATAACACCCTCTGGCCACCCCTGAGTGTCTGCAAAAAAAAAATTTCATCTCTATCGGTCAAGCAATTTGACCGGCTATAGGCAACATATATATATACGAATGTCTTGTTTTATTGTATATAGATCTACGGAGATCAGGAATATCTAAAATTGTTTAATTGTTTTCATATTTTGTTTCTCCTTAGTTTGTTATTTATTTGAAAAAGGTATAATAAAAGAAGATGTATTTTTATAATGATCCCTTTATCTTTGCAACCTGCTGATGTACCCTAAGAAATTTCAAACTTTGACGATTTGATTCACAGTCTCCGAAATAAAGTTGCAGAGTAACTGTGTTTATGATCTAACAGAAGAAATCATAGTTGATATATTATAGGTCTATTACGTTGATCTGCAACGATATAGCAATTAGAAAATCAGAGTTTCTGGCAAAAGCTCATTTTCTTGCAAGCATATATAAGCATTTTACTATTTCAGCCAAGAATTCAGTTCATTTATTTCAATATTGCCATTTTCATTTTTTAAATGCAGAAAGGAAAAGCTTAAAAACAATTCAGTTCATTAATTTATTTATTCTGGCTTGGTAACTATTTATTTNATTTGAACATATCAGTTGGGACATACATAGATCCATGAAATCTTCGTTGTCACGTGGTACAGACGGAAATCACGTGACTGTACTTTCTTTAAGATAGAAAAGATAGGAAAAGCTATATCACAGACAACTGTTCAAAGATAACCGTTAGGAATTGGACGTGCTAAACTACTATGTCTGCAGTATATTTCAGCTTAAAGCATGTGCTTTTACAGTTCACAGCCCAATGAATTACAACAAAAAGTTGGATAAAAAAAATTGGAAGAATTTTAAGGAAAACTAAGAATTTTCAAAGTTTCTAAAATTTATGGAGCTCCAGACATTTTTTGTCGAAGGGGAAAAGATAAAAATATTTATAAATTTTGTTAAAGTCAATTTATATGAGAATACAAAAACTTTTCATCCTTTTTTTCAGAGGTTTATTTAGTAGAGTAAATTGTACTATTTTTATAATACCCCCCCCCCCTTGAAAAAGTTCCTGTGTACGCCGCGGATTGAGTAAACTGAAAAGCAACATCGTGACTGAAATGAAAATTGGAAATACAGTAGTAAGCAATTATATCAATACAATGATAACGACGTTTTTATTTAAGTTTTGATTGTTAACAAGCTTTTTTCGAATTACAAGTTTACAAGTTTACAAGAGAAGCTTTTTTTATTGATAAATTCTTGACTGTGTATCCATGCTAACAGCTTAATTTACATCAAAATATAATTCGAAAGTCGTCTTCATTGTATTGATATAATCGCCTATCGCTGTATGTAAAAGAAAAAATTTAGAAAACCCTAAACATCTAAAACTTGACAGAACGGATGTAATTGAATGATAGAATAATTAGAAATAAAAGAAAAATGACTTGAATGGTAAATTGAACAGGTGAACAGTAATGAAAGGAATTTCTAGAATTGTTAAAATAGTTTTCTTCGAGCTTTACCTTCTAATTATACAAGGTCAAGGATTTTTCAGCATTTACAACAACATTCATACTATTTTCAATTCTGCATATTGTATTTAGTTAAAACAAGTTGTAAAAAAGGAGTGCGCCCTATTATTTTCTCAAAGGGACTGTAAACGTAATTTCAAGTGACCTTTCTTGCAAAGATGGCAATACCCAGTTCACAACCGTATACCCTTAAAAGCTTTTTCAAGAATAAATAATATATCAATGTTTATGATTTATAAAACTGAATATTTTATATTGTGGGTTCTACTGCTGAAAAAAATATATGAATTATCAAAAGCTAAATTCACTTTTAAACTGACAGCATCTTCCATATTATTTGTCATCTTTGCATAAAAGGGCAGTTGAAATCTATTACGCATACGGACCCTTTCAGATAAATTTCAAAAATACACCAACATCTGATTTTAGAAATGGAATTAATAACATAAAATATTTTGGAAAGGAACCCAAAAAATATTCAAGAATGAGGTCGGAATGGAACATATTGAAACGGAACTATAAAAATATAATTAGGAATGAGTTTGGAATGGAACATATTGAAACGGAACTATAAAACCATATTTAGGAATGAGGTTGTAATGGAACATATTGAAACGGAACTATAAAAATATAATTAGGAATGAGTTTGGAATGGAACATATTGAAACGGAACTATAAAATCATATTTAGGAATGAGGTTGTAATGGAACATATTGAAACGGAACTATAAAACCTATATTCAGGAATGAGGTCGTAATGGAAAATATTGAAACGGAACTGTAAAAATATATTCAGGAATGTAGTCGTAATGGAACATATTGAAACGGAACTATAAAACTATATTCAGGAATGTAATCGTAATGGAACATATTGAAATGTAACTATAAAACTATATTCAGGAATGAGGTCGTAATGGAAAATATTGAAACGGAACTATAAAACTATATTCAGGAATGTGGTCATAATGGAACATATTGGGATGGAACTATAAAAGTATATTCAGGAATGAGGTTGTAATGGAACATATTGAAAATGAACTATCAAACTATATTCAGGAATGAGGTCGTAATGGAACAACCTGAAATGGAACTATAAAACTATATTCAGGAATGAGGTCGTAATGGAACATATTGAAACGGAACTATGGAACGCGGTTCAGAAAAAGGACATCGTCAAAATACAATCATTCCAGGTAAAATAGGTTTATTTATGAAGTACAAGAGTTAAGTGAAAGAACTGAGTTCTTGCCACAAGAGGTTTGTTTACCCCTATATATCTATTGTAAACCTTTCATATTTTGAACAATGATTTCTTTTGGATAAAATAATCAAAGTTAGAAATATCAAATATTTGCAAAGATATAGGGATATACAATCTTTGAGCTGCAAGAACTCAGTTCTTTTGTTACTTTGTCATATTTTTAATTATTGTTTGTTTTTTAATCTAGCTATGCCAAGGTATTAGTACAATTTTTATTGAGCCAACTTTCCTAATGAGGACTTAAACTAAACTAAAAATATGAAAGCTACAAAAATCAAAATATGTAAGGTTAAAATTTCTTATTTCTAATCTTCAACTTCAGGGCGGACGAGCACACCAGCTAATTAAGGATTGGCCTTTTGTGGAGACTTGTGTTAAAGAAGCAATTGAGGTTTTTTTTTATTTATTGAGGATTAAAAAAAAAAAATTTTCAAGATTCTTTTGTTATGATTTCGTACAATTTACAAATAAAAAGTTTTTAACATTTTTAAGCCTAAATAAAAAGAACTGATTTCACTGCCAAATTTTTTAATATCTCAAAAACGTAATGATGTTTTATATTTTTATTTCTTAATTTCAAATATCTTAGACATATGCCATCAGGTTGTAAAGCTATAGGAATAAGAAAACTAGTGTAATTAGTTCCTAATAATTTGTGATCAAATTTCAACAAAACATTTTTTTTTCAGGGTTTTCAATTTTTTTTTAAAATTTTGTTTGTGTCAAAAAAACCTGAATTGGAATACGATGGTCGTCCTTTAAATTAATACAATATACCAAACTTTCAAATAGCATATTAGAACAAAGCGAAATTATCAATTTTAACAACTTTTCTTTCTTCAATTTATAATTTGAAAAAAGCTTGTTATAAATCAATCGAAAAAAATAATAGGATTAATGCGCAATTTTGTTGAACAAATTGATTTTTTCCATAGACTGGTGATTGGGAACTTGTGAAAGCTCTACTGCTCACATTTTGCCATGAAAATTCAGAGGCCTTCCAGGTAAATACATTTTGTTCGTAATGTCTAACATATTGAGCGTATTTTATGAGATAATAATATCTTCTATATTTTGAAATTTTGTAAAGGTTTGATTTTACGAGAAGAAGATAAATTTAATAATTTTAATAATTTAAAAAGCAAAAATATTTGACTGTTGACCCGGCCCTAAAACATTGATTATTTAAACATTTGAAGGTTCATGTATTCAGTAATAACATTTTACAGGCTTTTTATAAGTAAGAATCATGTATCTGCAAGATGCCACGACCAATTCATTCATTCATTCATATATTTATTCACCTACAAAGCATGAGATATTACATATAAGCAATCACAATTTAATATGCAGTTTGGACCCGCATAACCAGAATTGGTTGTTTTGAGTCATTTGTTTATACAAAAATAGACACATGAAGAGTTTAAGCTTTATTATTTTAGTTCAAAAGTTTAAAGTGCGTATTTCACAAAGTAATTGAGTCGTTGCTACAAACTCAAATCTTCTCGAATCCCTATTTCTTTGCAACCAGATGGTGCAAACCTATGCTATTACAACTTTGATTATTTGAAATAATTTTTAGTTTGAAATATCGGAGGTCTGCAACATTGGGTTGCAACAATATAGAGATAAGAAAATCAGAGTTTGTGGCAAATCTCAATTTCTCTACACAGTTATAGAGTTTCAGTTGATAAAATATTGTTAACCTTGAACGCTTTATTTTGGCATCCAATTGGGAACTTTTAAACTTGTGGATCAATAATTGATACCTGAATACATCCTATCCCTATTTGCTGAAGGGGATAAATCCCGAGATTCACAAAACATAAGATGGAGATCAATGCTTGATCCCGAGATTCACAAAACAAAAGTTCTTAATTCAGTTTCTGTACCGGGTACCTCGTGTACCGTGTACCGTGTACCTTTTAGGCATGTCATTGTTTGAATGAAGGCTCACTTGAGATCCGTCAACAATCCTTTCTATTTTCTCATTTTGTGCTGTTATTCGAGGTTGGAGAGTTTGCTATTGTTGTATCTACAAGTCTGAAGAATAAAAGTATGATGACAAATATTCTTGAATTCTGGTTTGAAAATAATAGCTTTCAGGTAAAAAAAAAATTTTATAAAAAAAATTGTATTGCTTTGTTAAGGGTAAAAATCATGACTATTAATTTCACAAAAATACCAAAAAAATTGCCACATTTAAGAAAATAGTTTAAATTGTGGTCACTGATTTTTTCATAAATAAAAGAATTCAGTTTTTTGGTAAGATAATGTAAAAGATGTATATCATTGTTGTTCTCATTTTTTATAAGAGCAAACTTTCGGCAAACTCTAATTCTTATAATTCCTATATCTTAACAGTCTCACCTATAGATACTTCAAACAATGAATTCTGTAAGATCAAATTATCTTAGTTTGAAATTTCAAATATCAGGTTGCAAAAATATAGTGATGAAAAAATTTGAGTTTGTGGCAAAGACTCAACTCCATTTTATAAAACAAACATAGTGGTGCAATAATTAACAAAACTTGTTTTTAATGAGTTTATTCAAAAAAATTTCATTTTTAAATATTGGAAATTTCTATATTTGAAATAATCTGGTGGAATTTCCTTTAGATCTTTACTCCTCTTGATGTGGTAGCCATTGCTATACAGGTGAAAGATAAAATGCATGAAAATTTTTTAATAATTGAAAAAGAAATTTAAAAGTCATTTGTTGTATATTTAATACAACATATTTTAATTATTATCTTAGTTAAATAGAATATATTTAAGTCGTTTTATTTATTTTAATCATAAAAAAATGTTTCAAAAAAATAATTGCGATAAGATATTTTACAATTGACGCAAGATATTGAATCGTGTAAAAAGTAGTTTTTAAAGGGAATGAATTTTAACTTCTTGTTTTAGGCATCCGGGCCAATTAAATCAAGAAAACATTCTGTCCTAGAGGTAATAATAATGATTCATATTGTTTTTTAATTACTGGGTATGGGGGTAATTTACTCCTCCTTTAACCACTTTTATTCAAGGGTAGCTAACTAAGTTGAGGTAAAACCTTCCAATTTGAGTAATCAATTTTTAAATAAACAAATATAGAAAGCTCATTCAACCTTCATTAGATAATGCTTTTTAGAGTACCATCGCGTGTGGGACATATTCCAATATTTTTATTAAAAGTCTATTGAAATTATGAATCTGTTTTTTTTTCAGACGAAAACCATTACACATCTGATTGAAACTGCAATATATGTTGCTACAGTAGATAAAAGCCATGAAGTATTAAAGCATGCTCTCCAGTGGTATAGAGACAATAAACCAAAGGTAATGCAACAAATTGAACGTGAAATAAGCGATTTATGGTAAGCGATTTTTTGTCGCCTAATCGGGTACCATCCGACTTTTTCACCTAATTAGGCGAATTTTATAGATTGATTCCGGCTTTTTAATTAGAGTGTGATAGACAAATTTTAGATTTCGATACGGAAAAAAGCATAAAAATATTTAATTTGATTCTATTCTGTTCTTTTCTTCTTCTTTTCTTTTCTATTCTTTTAAAACCTTTTCAATTCTATTATATTGTATTCTATTTTATTATATTATTGTTTAGGTACAGCTACTGTACACTGTATTGTTTAGGTAGAACTCCTGTACAGTGCAGGATTCAGATTAGGACCTGATACCACAAGAAGAGTGAACAAGGGATATTCTTGATAAAAAACGTTCAAAATAGTTTTTCACAATTCTTGAAATCCAAGGTGAATTTAAGGGACCCTTTATGTTAAAGTATAATTTTCAATCCAGAAAGGGTTTGAGATAATTTATTGAAGGGTAACAAGATCCCTGAGCTATATGGTTTCAGTCAAAGATTCCTTTTCTTGGTAAACCCATATGAAGTTTTTGTATCTTATTGTGCAATTCCCTATAGTTTAGCAAAATATCCTCAATACGTCAGGATCATCTGAAAAAGATCAAACTATTCCGAGCCCGAGCCAGTGCAGTTTATCTAACAATTTAGACCCCCCACGGTTGATGTCCAAATATGGCAAATGATTCATCATTGGAACCCTCTTATGCTCTACTTTTAGAATTTGCAAAAAAATTGCAAATTTGCAAAAATTTAATTTTTTTTTGCTATATTCAGAATAAAGAAAAAATGTTTGCAACAAACAAATGTCCAAAAAATGATAAAATATTCATTTAAAAAAAAACCTTCCCTGGCCAAATATGGAAAAGAGTTTACGAAATTTGAAAATAACCTGATGTGTAATTAAGAAAATCTAAAAATAAGCAAATTTCTTTTGACGGGTTGTATGCAAATAGTTTGCAAAAATTTCTTTGCAAAAGTTGTGCTATTCGTTTGCTTATGTCATAAGCTTTCCAAAATGATAAAAAATTATCCAAATCTGACAACTAAAAATGGGTCAAAACAAAGATTTAGTTTGTTACAGAAAAAAAGTAGTAATGCAGACAGTGTACCTGAGGACTCAGGCAGTTAGTATAAAAGCCTGTTTTTAGACCTAAAGAGAGGGCTATGGTTATTTCTTGTTTTAACCCAACGAGGTTATTTCTAATCAAATAGATTCTAGTACTTGATAATCTATTTGGTTTTAACTGAAACTGATAATATAGATATACATATTATAGACTTGTTTTTCAGGCCCGACGTTACGCGAATAAAATTCAAGACTTTAACTCTGAGTTCAATGCAGTCGCTGATAAATGTGAACAGTACGCGATTGAACTCCTCACAAAGTGTACAACTAAACATGAAATACAAACATTACTCCAAACCAAATCCTACAAGTAAGAGACTTAATTGAAATTAATCATAAGTTGTAGAAGTCAGGAGTTAAAAAGTTATTACTCCTACTAATATAGCTCAAAGTTCTTCTTATTTCACTGTACAATAATGAATATTAATTTTGTAAATAAATATGCTCTAGTTTACAAGGAGAGTAAGCGTAATGTTAAGTGACCCATAAAAAGATGGCAATATCGGATTTACAACGGTATCCCCTATACTCTCATGGGAAATGTGAAACATACCGTCCACTCCTGTATGCCGATTCCATTAGCACCTGATCCAATCAGGGTTCAGCCATATGTTTGTTGTCTATCCTGAACCAATAGAAATAGTATGGTGGTAACATCTATCTTTCTATCTATCTCATTATCCAATTAGAGTTATGAATCCTTCAATCGGCGCTATCAGTAAATGGAAATATTTACTTCTACTGAAACTATGTTACGTCAAACAGTGTTTAATTCTGATAATTTCTTAATTTCTTCTTCTAAGAAAAAATGTGCAAGTAACTTTGACAAGGAAACCGAAAATGAAAATGAACTGTTTGAAGAAACAAAAACTTAAATGTCTGTCATATCAAAATATTCTATTCAAGCTAATTACTGATCAAGGATGTGTTTAAAAATTCAGGCAAAAATGTAATAATTGATGTTGTGCTTAAAAAAATACGAAATATTTTGTAATTTTTTTTTTAAATATTAGCTGATTATATATATATGCATATATATATAGACAGTATACACATGAGTAAGAATTAGGATTTCAGCATGGTTATTTTGAAAAGAGAAAACGACTCATTTTGTTGATTAAATGCAACTTCCAGTTTACAAAATAGAAAATGCTATTTATATAGGGTATTACTGAGTGTATATGAAATGTAATTTACAGTGGTCCCCAATGAACTGTGGAATACATGCAACGACCTTTGATTTAAGTAGATAAATACTCGTTAAAAGGGAATTTTCTTTAAAAAATAAATAGAGTGTTTGCCACAAACTCAGATCTTCTAATCCCTATATCTTTGCAACCTGATAGTGTGCATTTTTATCATATCAAACTTAGAGTATCTGATCATAACAGAACTCTTAACTTGAAATATCTAAAGCCGACGACATTGGATTGCAGAAATATAAGAATTAAAAAATCCGAGTTTGTGGCAAAGACTCCATTCATTTTACATTATTCTGTAAAATCCTGCATTTGCATCTAGGTAATAGGTTCTGTCAAAATATCTATATTACAAAGTTTATGAACTTTCTATACAACTAAAAACTTAATTTATTTTAGGGGTCATCATAATGCAAACTTTAACATCGCCATCTTGGACGGACACAAGGAACTTGTGGCGCATGAAAAGTTTCAACAGCTGTTGCACAAGAAGTGGGGTCAGAGGGATAGAGTGCACTATGCAGACGACATTCGTTTTAATATTTTCTGGTATACTATTTGCATGTGTTATTTTCTGGTATAATATTTGTATACAGGGTTACCCCCCCCCATGTGTTATTTTCTGTTATAATATTTGCAAAAAGGGTTACCCTTCAATGTGATATTTTTTGGTATAATATTTGCATTCAGGGTTACCCCCCACTGTGTTATTTCTGGTATATATTTGCATACAGTGTTACCCCCCACTGTGTTATTTTCTGGCATAATATTTGAATTCAGGGTTACCCCCCACTGTGTTATTTTCTGTTATAATATTTGCATTCAGGGTTACCCCCCACTGTGTTATTTTCTGGTATATATTTGCATGCAGGGTTACCCCCCACTGTGTTATTTTCTGGTATAATATTTGCATTCAGGGTTACCCCCCAATGTGTTACTGGTATAATATTTGCATTCAGGGTTACCCCCCCCCACTATGTTATTTTCTGGTATATATTTGCATTTAGGGTTACCCCCAAATGTGTTATTTTCTGGTATAATATTTGCATACAGGGTTAACCCCCACTGTGTTATTTTCTGGTATAATATTTACATACAGGGTTACCCCCCACTGTTTTATTTTCTGGTATAATATTTGCATTCAGGGTTACCCCCCAATGTGTTACTGGTATAATATTTGCATTCAGGGTTACCCCCCCCCCCACTAAGTTATTTTCTGGTATATATTTGCATTTAGGGTTACCCTCCAATGTGTTATTTTCTGGTATAATATTTGCATACAGGGTTAACCCCCACTGAGTTATTTTTTTGTATAATATTTGCATACTGGGTTACCCCCCAATGTGTTATTTTTTGGTATAATATTTGTGGGTTACCCCCCACTGTTTTATTTTCTGGTATAATATTTGCATTCAGGGTTACCCTCCAATGTGTTATTTTCTGGCATAATATGTGCATACTGGGTTACCCCCCAATGTGTTATTTTCTGGTATAATATTTGCATACAGGGTTACCCCACACTGTGTTATTTTCTGGTATAATATTTGCATTCAGGGTTACCCTCCAATGTGTTATTTTCTGGTATAATATTTGCGTACAGGGTTAACCCCCACTGTGTTATTTTCTGGTATAATATTTGCATTCAGGGTTACCCCCCACTGTGTTATTTTCTGGTATAATATTTGCGTACAGGGTTACCCCCACTGTGTTATTTTCTGGTATAATATTTGCGTACAGGGTAACCCCCCACTGTGATATTTTCTGGTATAGTATTTGCGTACAGGGTTACCCCCCACTGTGTTATTTTCTGGTATAATATTTGCATTCAGGGTTACCCCCCAATGTGTTATTTTCTGGTATAATATTTGCGTACATGGTTAACCCCTACTGTTTTATTTTCTGGTATAATATTTGCATATGGGGTTACCCCCCACTATGTTATTTTCTGGTATAATATTTGCATTCAGGGTTACCCTCCAATGTGTTATTTTCTGGTATAATATTTGCGTACAGGGTTACCCCCCACTGTGTTATTTTCTGGTATAATATTTGTGTACAGGGTTACCCCCCTTTGTGTTATTTTCTGGTGTAATATTTGCGTTCAGGGTTACCCCCCAATGTGTTATTTTCTGGTATAATATTTGCGTACAGGGTTACCCCCATGTGTTTTAGGTATCAGAATCATTGTCTCATCAGAATCATTGACTCATCAGAATCATTGTCTCATCAGAATCATTGTTCTACTAGATGACAGAGACAAAGAAATCTTTGAAACAATTTCAAATTTTCTGATCCTGATATCTTTGCAATTTGAGTCTGCAAACCTTTGATATTTAAAACTAAAAAATTCAATCATAGCAGAATTTTTAACCAGAAATATCAAAGGTCCACGACTTTTGGTTTCAAAGGTATGGGGATTAAAAAATCAGAGTTTGTGGAAGAACTGAATCCCTTTCAAGCTAAAACTATTCAAATTAAATCCCTGAATGAAAAAAAACTTTTTTAAGAAAATGTTCTCCCATTTTTCACAAAATGGGACCCCGCCTCTTGAACCCTTTTGCTTGATTATCAAATAATTAGAATATTTTCTTTTAGGTCTGAAATGGGGAAAACTCAAAAACTTTGTCACTTTCTGAAGCAAATCGGCTTTTACCTTCTTCTCCCTCTCATCTTCCTCATTACAACCTTCCTCCCCTGTCTAGAGAAAAATGAACTCTTCCGAAATATTTTGATGCAATCTCATGTTCCCGTCAACAGGAAAGAAACTTTAACATTTAAAAAAAATAAAATTTCATGAGACCAAAAATGTGGATATTTTGGAAGTACATTTAATGATTTTATAAATATATGATAAATAACAAGTGTATTAAAGGAGAGGAATATGTGTAGGTCTTTTGTGGTCCCAGAATCCGATGCGCTCTGATAGGGCTGGGCGCATTAACGGTGGAACGATTCCTTTTTATTAAAAAATTGTAAATTTTTAATTTTTAACCAACTCTGTTCTATAAAACTTTTGTCTTTGATGTAATTGTTCGTTACTAAGAACGGAACGGGGGATGGAAACGTTCTTAATTAAGAACAGAACAAGAGGGATGCAACCGTTCTTCTACTCAGAACGGAACGGAACGGGACGGAATGAGAACGGAACGATAAAAAAAGAGGAACGAGAACGGAACGATTTAGCTGAAGGCCCTTGTTCTAGAACGGAACGGAACGATTTCAAAAAAGTCGGAACGTGTCCAGCCCTACGCTCTGATCTGCCGATTTTATAGTCCTCTTTAGGGGATTTTATCCTCTACAGAAGTCCACCCTTCCCAAGTCTCGAGCATAGAGGGAGTGGAAACTGATAAATATGTCCTTGTAAGTGTTTACGGAAAAGGAGTAGAAGGAGTTCTGGTGATAATAGTTTGTTATTCATGTTCACGATCAATTCCCCACATCATGATCAACTTTGTGTAAGTCTGGCTATTGGCCATTTGAAAAGAGATCAGTGGTAGTGAAGGCTAGGCGGGCATATGAATTAAACTGTATAGAACTTGCGTCCAGAATATCTACGAGTATGTTAAAGGTGGTAGATGAGTTGCTTGTTGGCTCCAGAAGTAGTTGTGTTATAGCTGATTAGCGCCAGGAGTAGATGTGTAGCTAATGAGCTCCTGGAGTAGCTGTGTAGCTGATTAGCGCCAGGAGTAGATGTGTAGATAATTAGCTCCTGGAGCAGATGTGTAGCTGAATACCTCCTGGAGAAGCTGAAGTTTAGCTTATTAGCTTCAGGAGTAGCTGAGGTTCAGCTTTTTAGATCCTGGAGTAGTGAAGGTTTAGTTCATTAGCTTAATAGCTCCAGGAGTAGCTGAGTTTTAACTTATTAGCTCCTGGAGTAGCTGAGGTTTTGTAGAATGAAGAAAGGTTAAGCTTGAGAGTGTCTTCCTCTTCCAATTCTTGGACTTTTTCTGACCAGGAGGCTGTCTTTGGCTATGGTTCGTTTGTTGTCTGGGGTCACCACTTCAGAAGTACATTTATTGCTTCTATGTAGATGTAAAAACATGATAAATAAAAAAGTATTTTAGATGAGAGGAAAATGAGTATAAGGCCTTCTCTGGTTTCACAATCTGACGCTTCTGATTTATGGATTTCATAATCCTCTTTCGGGGATATGGCACGGTGGACTAAGCCAGTGGGGTCGGTCAAATAGGCCTAGGATTAGGCCGGGTACTGTAAAAAGTCTGAACACACCATGGGAGTTGTCATAGTTAGCCCTCGCTATGCCAAGAAAATTGACCCCTGTCGTATGTTAGTCTGGTTAGGGCGACATACTGTACCATAGGATCAGGTCAGTACACGCTGTTATCAGGCAGGCAGGTTCGAATTCAAATTTACTACGAGGATAGAGTGATAGACCTTTAATTTACAATATCGCCTTTTTATTCAAGAATTTTTTAGGCTCAACTACAGGAAAAAAAGTTAAGGATCAATGTTGATGTTTAAAGTTTCTAGATTTTTATATTTTGAACTTTCAAAAGTTCTTTTTAATCTTATCATCTTTTGTACCCTCATTGATGAGCAGGTAAAATTTGAATTACTTTTATTGTAATTATTATTATTNCTGTTCAATTTCTAAAGCCAGCTAATTTAAAAAAAAAAATTAGATTCATAACTTTTTGAAAAACTCATACTTTATTCGAATTTTACAAAAAATCATTTGGATTACCTTGTTTTACAAGTGACGAAGTTTTGGTGGGTTAAACAATGACTGAAGTATACACATTATATTATCATACACAACAACAACAACAATAATAAAAATACAAAAATATTTTGAACTTTTTATTAAAACATAAATTGGCCTTTTTGTTTTTAATTTCGTATCGTGTGATGACCTTGTTTGTTTACTAAAACATTTAGATGTTTTATTCTTTGGAAAACCCGTATTTTTACAAAAAGGTTGTTAATGGAGATCTTGGTTCTTTTGCAGTTCTTGATGGGATTGCAGAGGATAGGATAAATTTCCTTGCAGGGGAGATTTCTGTTAGTTTCGAAAAAGTGCTCAAATTTTGCTTAAAATCAGACTTAGCAAAATGAAGAGCACACACTCTGCTATCTCCGATTTCATTAGTGTCGTCAATTTTCAAAGAATTCAGCCACAATTCCTGCTTCTTTTTATTCTTTGGAAATTTAAATCTGGATGTCCCAGGGGGCGGACGGCATCCAGGCACAAAACAAGTTCTTCGCCTGCCCCCTAAATGAAAAAATAATCAATGAAGACCAAAAATATTTATCATTTAATTCATAATAATGTAATGTTGACTTAGTATATGTTCATAGTATACCTTTAAAGTACCCCCCCCCCTCCCACCTTGATGGATTTAAAATAGATAAAAAAATCTCTCGTTTTTTATCAAAACAAATCACACAGACATCCATATTGCGAAATCTCACAAAACACTTTGCAGATCCAAAATTTTGGCTGAAACGGATAACATACATAAAATGTACAAAAATTTGTGAATTTTTTGGTTATTTATGTGTATATGTAAAAAATCAAAATTAGAAAAATCTGGGAAATCGATTTTTCGGCTCATGGCTCCATAATTAAAGAAGTGATTTTAATATAAACAGAATGCCTGGAAATAACTGAAATATTAAGATTTCTAATGTTAACATGATTGTGAACATTTAATCAAAATTGTTGCCTCAGTACCGACAGTTCCCAATACCCCTACTCCAAATTTTAGTTTGGGACATCCTGTTTATAATATACTAGAAATTCAAGGCGCTTCGTGCCCTTCTTTCCAGCCTTAGAGGGCGCTTCGCGCCCATCTTCTAAATTAATTGTGAACAATGTTCTCTCTGTGTACATCGTAAAACAAAACAAAAATAATTCGCGGATTTTCACAAAAATTTCGTGGATTTTCAAAATTTTAAAAAAATTAATGAAGATCGAATTTTGATTGAGAGAAATATTTAAAATTTCAATCATTCATAAACCTTCCCTGGGGTCCCTAGATGTCCCACAAAAAATTTGGGCCCGATCGGTTCAGCCGTTTTGACGTTTATTGGATACAAACAAACAGACAGACAAGCCAAATTTATATATAGATATCTACATAGACTTTCCAATAATTTCCTAATTAACGCACTTTTGAAAATTTTTAATATATTTCTTACGTGATCCCAAAAATAGTAAAATACGACATTTGAGAAAAATTTCTTGTTGCCTGTATTTCCCCCGGATCTGGGGGTTTATCCACGATTAGATCGTTCCAGAGCACTTCTCCAAAGATATCATTAAACATTTCAGAAATATGTTAGGATGTTATACTTTCGAATTACAATGTTAAAGAGTTATGTACAATATCAGTTTCAACCCCGTTATTTAGTCTATAGAACGTTAAATGAAAAAGTGTAAAAACAGAAATAAAGAGCATATAAAGTTGTACTAATTTCACTAAAAGATAAGCACTTTAGTCTAAAAATATCACTTTTATTTACAGTTTTGTCAGACAGAAAATTTGAGTTGACGTTTATACAGCTGTTCTGAAAGTGTACGCATTCTGTGTTGCCGTCTATTGTACTTGACAACCTATTTGATTATTATTATTATTGTTTTTATTATTATTATTATTATTATTATTATTATCATTATTATTATTATTATTATTATTATTATTATTATTTAAGATTTCAGGCAAAAAAGTTTTAAAAGTTTTTTTTTAAAAATTTAAAAGACATTAAAAAAGACTATCAGCGTAGTTTTAGGGGACCCTCCATAAAAAACGATACTTTGCCCTTCATCTTTAACAGGATGATGTTGTTTTTTAAATTCTTCAAATTTTCTGCCTTGTCTTTACTGCATAAATCTGCAATTCACAATTATAGATTGAACGCTATTATGGAAAATTATCAATTTTCAGATTAAAA
Source organism: Eurytemora carolleeae (assembly GCF_000591075.1). Taxonomy (NCBI): domain Eukaryota; kingdom Metazoa; phylum Arthropoda; class Copepoda; order Calanoida; family Temoridae; genus Eurytemora; species Eurytemora carolleeae. Next base: position 20,369 of record NW_019397882.1, on the reverse strand, counting down.
ACCATGATAGTTTGCTCAAAAAAAAGGTTGAATATTTTAGGATAATACATCGAACATTTAGATGTTGGGTCTTTTTAAAATACGTCGATAGTAAACCCATTATAACTAAAAAATTTTGATATAATTATCTTTTCCATTGATCTGTTGAAAGCTTTTTCTAGAACAGTACATCGTTTATTTAAGCAAGGTGATGGTATCGAGAACGGGTAAGCTTAATGTTGTTAACATCTGACTTGTAAAACTAAAGTGACTTGCACTTTAACTATTTTAAACACTTTTATTTTTGGTTTGCAGTGATTTGAATTTTTTGGACTTAAATTTTCTCTTTATCGAGAAGGTTCAAGCCTTTTTAGATTTAATATAAAATATAATCTAAAAAGGCAAGGACTTCGACATAGAGAAAATTTAAGTCCAAAAACTACTACATAGCAAGTCGTGCCAAAATAATAGTGTTATAGGTAATTCTATGTGTAGTCTTATTTCAATGGCTGTTTCAAGATCAAATAAGCTTTGAAACAAAGCAGAAATCAAAATATAACGTTGATTTCAATTTTATTTTCATTTCAATTGGAAAAAAATTTGAAAAATATCCTAAATTTTTTGGAGAAAATCCGGGAACCAATCAAAACTTTGTAGCACACGTGCTATAATGCACATCTAATTTAGCATAACAGCATGATAATTACTGTATAGAACGTTCATAATGAAATTCAGGATTGAGTGACTTAGAATGATAAAGTACGCTATAGTTTTAAAAAACATATTTATATTCTTATTCTTATTAAAGAACTTTATGAAGATGAACAAAGAAGAAAAATCTTCTAAATGTCTATTATGTAACCGGTGTAAAATTAGAATTGGAGGAGCTTCAAGGTCACAAAGTAATTCCAGGAATATCGCATAAATATAACCTTCTTCTACTATCTAGTTCACAGTGCTGATCATCTCAACCAAAAATCCTCAAACAAATGTTTCCGTTTTTACGTATTTTTGATTTTGATTCAATTTGTCCACCAGGCTGAGATCAAACATGTTGCAAAAATATTTATTTAGTGGGAAAACTCTGCAAAGATGGCTGACATTCCGCAACATGTATATCATCATAACAAACATCATCTTCTTGGTGGCCCTAATCCTTAGGTTCAGGGCCCACATGGACAACCAGTGCAGGTTGGTTAGAAACTTTTACAATTAAAGTTACTGTGTAAGAAATTTCAAGTGACCCTCTGCTCTGAAACGTGGAAATTAGGATTCATATTCTGATAACAGATGTTGTAAATATCCTTTTTTATATCTGAAAACTGAGTGTTGAGAAAATAATCAAGGCTTATATATGATACTACTTCTTCTCAATACTTTTTTCAAAGAGACATTCTTATTGAAATTAAATATTTGGATAAAGTACAAAAATATGTTAAGTAAATAGAGGAAATGGCTGGGAAAAAAATGGCTATAGTTGGCTTATTACCATGTACAGTACTGTTGTGAATCATACATGTTACTCCATAAATGAAGGATCCCTTGAAGCAAGGTTTTAATGCAAGGAAAGTTAATTGCAGTTGCGTACATATTGAAACCAGTTCTCTCTGGGCGGAATTTGTAAACAAGAATAGATGCATCAGTGTTTGTTAAGTATCCGAGGAGGTTAAAAGCATTAAATTTTGATAATTTTGATAATTCACATAATAGTTTCCTATGACCAGAATATTTCATTGATTTTTTATGTGAAAGATGGATCCCATGTCAGGCTTCCACATCCGTCTTGTGTTTACATTACCACCCATGAGACAGTACACTGCAGTACAAAAGATGCATACACCTCTGAAATAACTTTCCTTGCATTACAACCTTGCCTTTAAGTAACACCTCTACTGACCAATTATGTAATCTCAAGGAGAATTTAATGTTATTGTTTGAACCTAAATCAAATTATATCTTAAATATCCAATAGTTTGTATAATCTAAATTAGGGTTACAGTAGACGACTCTACTGTTGTATAGGTCCTACTTTATAGTTAAAAGAACTGTAGCGTAATTTCATGTGATCCTTTATGCAAAGATGGCAATGCCCGATTCACAAAGGTTCACATGAAAGTTCTGTTTTATCAAGTATGAATTATATATCAATGATTTGTTTCTTTAAACTATTAATTTTCATTTGTGGTTTCTCTGCGAAAGTGAATATTTCTTGTTTTTAAGAAGCAATGGAGAGACTCACAGAATTAAACACTTTTCGAGAAAAACGACGGTATCTTCCTTGATTTTTGATCTGATTAAGTTTACAAGGGTACCGTTGTAAATTGATCTTTGCCATCGTTGCATTGAGGGTCACTTGAATTTACGCTTTAATTCTATCTAGGAGGGGGTGTGCTTACTATGAAAACCAGATGGCCTTCATTGGATCATGTTTATGGGCTGTAGCTGCTCTGATGACCTTTCTCCGAACTATACAGGTAAGAAATGGAATATAGGAATTGAGTCTTTGACGCAAACTCTGATTATCTAATCCCTGTATATCTTTGCAAGTCAATGTCGTAAATATTCATAAAACAAGTTGATATAAGAAGTTTTGAGCGTACAGTGCGACTCAAAAAACAATCTTAAACAAGCTAATGTGTTTGTTTAATGTTATAAAAACAACTGAGTAAATAAAGATGATCTGTGTCCTCTGAACAATTGTGTATTATATTTAGTAAACAATTAAATATCATAACTTAAGTCTCACAGTCGTCTTTCTATTCTAAAGTAGTTCCTACTGTCTATATATATTTTTTTGTAACTTGTAAACTAGATTCATGCAATGCAGTTTTGTTTTCTGGGTGTGATAATATTTCAAATCAGTGTTTAAGTTATTTAAAGGTTCCTTGGATTTACTTAATAGATGGTATATCCGATTCAGCTCAACTCCCAACCCTTGATACCTTTCATAGTAACGGATATATTCGAACTTTAGACTGAGAACGACGCCACATGATTTCTGAAGGCACTCAATTTTCCGATACAAAAACAATTGATTTCGCTGGCATCCTGCCTAAAAATTGGTTTAAAGGGAACCGTTGTGAATCGGACTTGAAGTGTAACTTTAAATAAGGTGTTGCAGTCCATTTATAATAACATAGAACATTAATTTGATGACATTTTCTAGATTGGATTAATGTGGAGGCAGACGGGTCCGATCATCATCAGTATGACGTATATGATCATAGACGTCTTGGTGTTCCTGTTCATCTTCGTAATTGTTTACATCAGCTTTACACTCTGTACCGTCTACATATATAATGTAAGATTACACTCTGTACCGTGACCGTCTACATATATAATGTAAGATTACACCCCTACCGTCTACATATATAATGTAAGATTACATTCTGTACCGTCTACATATAAAATGTAAGATTACATTTTTGATACAGTCCTATTCTAAATAGCACGGAATAGATATTGGTATAAGAAAAGATAGAAAGATATAATTTATTGCTAAAAATACACAAAAAAGTTTTAAAAGCAAAAAATCTATTTTTATATTGCTTACTATATATTGTATCTATTATAGCAATTAGGTGAAGATTAGCTTTTGCTGTTTTGGGTATCACCACCTAATTAATATTAAAACGTTTGCAATATGATGGATATTTTACTAAATTTTGAAAGTTTACAATAAATAAGATTAAGCATGTACAAAAATCTACAAAGTTCTATATTCAGTTTTTGCAAGAATATTAAGAGGGTTTATTGCACTTTGAGATGTAGGCGCGTCAGATAAATTTTCAAATTAACTTTTTAAAAATATGCCTAACGATTTCTTACTTTTGATAATGCAAACACAGCACTAGAGACCTTGTTTTTTACAACTTTAACACGGTGATTTCAGGTTAGGTTTTCATCAAGATGTATTCCACAAACTTAAAGGATTCATTTTTACAACCAGCACCTAATCTATCTATTTCCTTATTTCCCATGAAAAGTTTAAGTGAGTCACCTACCAGAACTTATTTTAAAGTATATACTTTGTTTTAGAGGCATTTAATGTCAGTTTATTTGCTTTGAACAAGTCTTCAATTTTTTAAAGCTCTAGGTTTGCAAAATCGTATAAACTTTTTAGATTTTCCGAAGAATATTGTAATGTTGTGTCATCAGCAAAAAGTATGGTAAACAGTTTTGATGCGTTTGGAAGGTCATTTATGAGAATTAGGAATAAGATTAGGCCTAATATTGACCCCTGAGGAACTCCACAAAATATATCTTCAAGAGAGGAATTTACACCCTTGATTGGTGTGAACTGCTTTCTTCACTTTAAATAATTTTCAAACCACCGATTGGATATCCCTCTAAACCCATAATGATCTAACTTTTTGAGTGTAAAAAGCTTTAGTTAAATGAATGAAAATTCCTTAACCCTATCCCTGCTGGGGTACTTGAAAACCAGGATACGCTGGGGGGGGGGGGGTCAATTTGACCCCCCCCTCTAAATCCCATGTTTTATGTCCAAATATGACAAATGATACATCATTAGAAAGCTCTTGTGCTGTAATTTTAGAATCTGCAAAAAAATTTGCAAATTTGTGAAAATTGAATTTTTTATCGCAAAATCCAGTTTTATAGTAAAAATGTTTGCAAAAAAAAATTTGTCCAAAAAAATGAAAAATTATACATTTTTGAAAAGCCCTTGACCATGTCATTTCAAATATGCAAAAATTTTTGCAAAATTTTAAATAACCTGATTTTTAATCAAGAAAAACTAAAAATGTGCAAATTTTCTTTGACAGGCTGTTTGCAATAAATTTGCAATTTTTTTTCTCGCAAAACTTGTGCAATCCGTTTCCTTATGTCAAAGGCTTTCCAAAAAGCTAAATTTTATCAAAATCTGACAAGTGAAAGTGGGTCAAAACAAAGATTTAGATTGTTACAGGCAAAAGCAGTCATTCAGGCAGTGTGCCTGAGGACTCAGGCAGTTAGTATTAAAGCCCGGTTTTAGGCCTAAAGGGAGGGCTTTGGGTATGTAAGAAAAGTCAGAAAATTTCAACAGCCTCAGACCAATACTTTTTGAGTTATGTAAAAAAAACTACATGGGGGGGTCAAATTGACCCCCCCCCCCCAGCAGGAATAGGGTTAAGTATACTCAGATACCGGATTGTTTAAGGCTTGGTTAATTTTATCTAGAAGGTGGATTAAAGGCTGAGTAGTGTTATGCTTAGCCCTGAACCCATACTGGTGCTCATAGAGAAGTTTAAATTTATTCAGATATTTCATGATTTGATTTCTCGCTACTTTTTTCTAAAAGTTTTGAAAATAATGAAAGTAAACTAATTTGTCTGTAATTTGTAAATTTATCAGATTTTGAAAACAATGTAGATATATTCAAAGACGCAGAAGAACTTTTAAAAGATGTAAATATTTATGCCATATATGAATATTTGCAATAAAAAGAAAACTTCTTTTAAAACCCATGCTTGAAAAAAATACGATTTTATGTACGAAAACTTTGTTTTACGTCAAACGGCTGAAATATTTACAGCTTAATGTACTGGAAAGTAAAGGTGAGTATTTCTTGATGTATAAAACAGATTTTAAACAAAGTTATCAACAATTTTATTCATTCTTTTTTTTAAAGTAATAAAGCTGTAAACCGCTGATATTCCAAACTTTGAATTAAGATAATGTAAATAATCCATCATGTTGTAAAGATATAGAATGAGCATTTAATATAATTGAAATTTTTATTTTTCTGTTTAGGTTTATGGATCAAATCAAACAACTCACTTCAACACTCACAAATCCGCTTTCAAGCTCTTCTACTGGACAATGATTAGGTAAAGATACAGTGCTTGTTCCCCATTAAACTAAGGAATAGGAAGACTACATTTAAGCAATCTTATGTTTAGTTGATTTTGTTATAAAGCAAAAATATTTACCAGAGCTTAAAACTCTTGTATTTTCTAAATATCGATATCTATAGTGGACACTTTTGATTTTCTGCTTTATCCTCTCTTTTAGACATGCCTGCTGGGTTCCGACCTGTAAGAATTCACTTCATTGATTGAGTACAGATTTTCTTGGCTTTTTATTTGCTGCAGGGTTTCTGAAATCGACTCTCTGATTGGTTGCATTTTAAACATTTTCAAGGATATTAATGTAAGATTATGTTAATCTGCAGATTAATTAAAAGAGAAGATCAAGCATTGATCTCGATAACCACAAATTCAAAGTTTTTAGTTCAGTAGATTCAAAATCAACATGTAAAGTAAAATGGATATATGTACTCTAAGAAATTGCTATGTGCCATTGTTTATTGCACTTTTAATATCAAACAGTCCAACAGTCGTCTTTATGTTCCACAGTTTTAAGGGTTCCAGTGTACACAGCACAAAAACTGTTTAAAGGGAGTGTTTAAGGGTTCCAATGTACACAGCACAAAAACTGTTTAAAGGGAGTGTTTAAGCTGGTTCCAGTGTATACAATACAAAAACTGTTTAAAGGGAGTGTTTAAGGGTTCCAGTGTACACAACACAAAAACTGTTTAATGGGAGTGTTTAAGGAAAAAGTAAAGAAAGTAAAGTGAAACCCTTAATAAAGAATACATCGAAAGAATTCATCAAATGTCGTATTCTTCACTTTCTGATAATGTAATGTGGCAGATATTTAGTTTTTTAATTAAATAATTATATGGAACTCTTTAAAACTGTTCCCGCATATTCATGGCTATTTGTTTATTTTCGCAAATATACTGAAATTATCCGTAATATAGTATAAAACTCATTGAAAAATTGTCAAGACGACATTTGATAAATTCTTCCGATGTATTCTTTATTAAGATAGGTAAACACTAAATTTGTTTTTGGTAAGTTTTGATCTTTCCTTTTTTTGAATCAGATTTGACCTAAACTTTTTAAACGAACTCTACAGTAATTTTTTAAAATTCATATTTTTAAAAATTAAGTAAAAAAAGTGACAATGTAAAGTTTACTAAAGATATTACATTGATAACCAAAACATTCTAAAATGGAAGACAATTTTATCTAGCAACATTATTTTTGATGTTGTTATAAAGCAAATAGTTTTTACTAAACATTTATTAAATAACTAATTAAGTGAAATTTGTCTGTTTACACTGTACAATTGCTGTGGTCTAAACTTATTGGACTATTTAAAGTAAAAAATCTAGTCCAAAAGTCGTCTTCCTATTTTAGAGTTTTCTGGCTCTAACTGTATTTTTTTAACTTTTTTAAGGACTGGTAATCCTCACTTTCCTAACATTAGAGATTTCAACGCTTCACTTCAATCCTACAATTCATCTTGTGTAGCCAACATTATACAGGTTCATTTGTATTATTGCTTTTATCATTATTATTGTTTTATTTTTTATTTTCATTATTATTAATCATTATTTTAACTATTAATAAATATAAATGTTACTGCAGTGGGAAAAATGTTCCTTACGCTATGAGAAACATATCAATTGTGCAGTGCACACAGACCCTTTCTACTTGATAAGTTGGTTTCAGACTACATTTGCATTAGAAAAACTTTATAGAACGTTCATGAGATAACTTGAATGTTCAATTCTTTTTCCTCAGATTCATGGCTCTCATTTTGTATGGACTGATTGCAACGTGTGGAATTATATATATAATAAAGCTCTTCGCTCATATAGATATTTATATATGTAGGCTATAATAGCTAAATAAAATGGGCTGAAGATTTTTTTTTACAGGTTAGAGAGGAGATAGCACTTTATATCACAGGTAAGAGAGGAGTTATTGATTTTTAAAGGTAAATGGAGGGAGTACAATATTTTTTGCATCTATGAAAATAAAATATATTCGGATTGTAAGTTAAAATATTGTTTGGTGTAAAACTAAATTATACATATTTGTTTAGGATAGATTTAAATGTTAACATTGTATGATTTCTGTTCTAGGGAATGTATTGTGGGCAGTGTATCAGTTTATAGTGTTTATTGTACTGCTAAGTGTACTACGGGCTAGGATGGTAAATACCTACCATAGAATATTCAGGTGACTTTTATTGCAGTGAGATCCAGAAAAATATGAAATAGGAAGACGACTTTGAGAATCAAGTTATGACTTTAAACAGAGCTGAAAACTTTAGAATTCAGTCGTCAACCTACTGTGACATGTATGATTCTTGAAACAATAGTCCTGACATTTCCAAAATGTGGTCTGCCTTTTCTCTGCTCTCAATATTACCCGAAATACCCGAATTATATTATATTATATAGAATTATTTAGAATATTACCTGAATTTCGGTCAGAATTCAAATTTATTTATTAAAACCAAAATTGTCGAAATCGGAACAAAATTCCTCGTATATCTCCGGACATATTGAGAGCAAAAAAAATCCAGACCAAATGCATTTCTGAAATGTCAGATGTGTATTTTGTTATTATACACTCTAGAATTTTAATTAATATAATTAGGATTACGAATAAATGTCGCAAATTATTTCAAAGATTAAAGACTATCTTTCATTAATCTTGCTACTGATATGTTTCGTGGGACACTCTGTACTTTACATAGCGCATATGTGTAATTCTAGAAAAGTACTGTACATCAAGTTCAAGAAATATCGTCTTTGTTTATCTACTTCACATTTCTCAAAACATTACTCACAGACAAACACAAAGTACGGTAGGCCTAGACGGTACGTTTTCGTCAGCAGGGTTCATCATCATTATCATTTTTATCAATATCTTTGTCATTTGTTACTTAAAGTAATATTATATTAATTATGTCAATCAAAAGTGTGATTACAATTATTTTAAACAATTTTTCAGAGAAGCTGACGTCCAATGGAAATTCTTCAGGTATGGATATACTTCAAAATCTGCAGCAGGGTATTCTACATCATATTGGCTCGTTTATAGTTCTAAACTGCAAATTTTGGGACTGATCATAAAATACCAGAAAATACTAGTTTTTTTGAGTATTGTTACAATTTTAAAGTGAAAGAAGTTAACCTTAGAACTGAAACTTTAACAAGCTGTTTTAATTACAAGTTATAAAACATTATTTTACCAGTTTATTGTTATATTGGATTGCAAACTTAAATAAGAACCTGAAAGTGGCAGTAAACTTAGATAAACTTAGATAAACTTAGATAAACTTAGATAAATTTAGATAAACTTAGATAAACTTAGATAAACTTAGATAAACAAGGTAAAAATATATCTTTGTGGTATTAACCCTAACAATTAACCCTATCCAAATTTGGCTATTTTTGTCTAATTCAGATGCGGAGGGGGGGATGTTTTCTACTCCCCTTTTGATTTTGCCTTTACAGCTGAGATAGGGGAGTGTGATACATGAGCCAATTCAAACTTTCAGCTCATAAAAATATGAGACCCCGGGTGCAGTTTTAAAAAGTACGTTTGACCGTCCCCACCCTACCCTATGCATCAAATTGTGATAAGGTTAAAGTGATTTAATGATCCGGACTGAACATTTAAAAAAATATATTTTATATACTAATTTGCTTTTGAGAACGTGTTTCTTTAAAAAAGTTATTGACGAAAGCCAAAGTAGAAGTACAGAATAGAATATTTCAATATCATCATTACCTTTGCTGTTTTAATTTGCAGATTTCTTCAAAATGTCGTCTTCACAATATAAGAAAGAAAACCTTCAACAAGCGACCCTAGCGAAAAGAATTTGTTTTTCATTTAAAGTTTGCAGAGTACAGCTTTGTCAATCTGGCATGCGACACAATTGAAGAGTCAATGTAATTAGTAAGAGTGTCGAGTGTCGACTTTATGGTTTTGGTTCTTCGGGAATATAATTTATTGAGGCCCCGAAAAAAACATGTTAGATAATATTTGGGATTTGGCTTTAAACATGGCAAAGATTTATCACAGTGGTAACCAAAATAATTGACCTCGTCTTACTTTATTTTCCTTTCAAATGTCGATTAGGATTTTTTTATTTGTATTTGATGTATTTCTTTTAAAACTCCGTTTGTTGTAACATTTACAAATTATAAAATTCTAGCGATACCTATATAATAAAACAAGACATTCGTATAGATATGTATATATTTATATATATATATATGTATATGTTTGATTGGGCTGAATTTTTTTGTGGACACGTGGGTGGCCGGGCCGGGGTGTTATAGGCTGAAAAAATCGTTTTTTTTCAGCTAGTTATTAATAAAAAGAAAACCAACTACAGTCAATCTTAGATATAAGGAAACATAGCAAGAGCTCATGAAATGTCGTCTTGAAATTCATTAAAAAGTTTAAGACAGCTGTTATAATTTATCATTGTTCTAATGAAAGCTGATCAGATGTTCGCAGCAGTAAATGGTTGAATCCTATCTAAGAAAATATACCAAATACCTTTCTTGAGAGTGATAATATTTTTATAGTACTTTCTATTTTTATTTCAAGTTGCCCTGAAATTTAAAGATATTCAACTCGTTTTTTCCGCGGTATTTTATCTTCAATAAGTTAAGCATAATATTTGCGGTTCACTGCATGAAAATTATTGCACAGGTGTTTAGGTGACTATTGTTATTTAAGTTAAAAACTGAAGAATATTTTAGAGCTTGTATTTGGTGGAAATATCTGGACAATAACTCTATTCTTCCTCCGCCATTTACAATCATATTTCTGATGCACGCAGGATCAAGAAAACTACATAGTTTATATCAACATCAGGTAAACATGGTGGATTTAACTTAAAGGGACTGTAAGCTTAATTTCAAGTCAACCTCCATGCAAAGATGGCAATATCTGTTTTACAATGTCCTTGAAAGCTTGAATGAGTACGAAATAGATGTCTATTTTGGTTTCTTTAAACTGTTAATTTTCAATTGCGATTTCTTTGCCGAAGTTACAATTACGCATTTTGTCCTTATATGAAGCAATTGGGAAACGGTTAGAACTTAATTATTTTTGAGTCAGAAAAACGACAATATCATCCACATATCATACACATGTTTAATAAAATTTCAAAATTTCAAGCTTATCCTTTTAAATCGGGCATTGCCATCTTTTCATGGAGGGTGCATCAAAAAAAGCATTTTGTGAATTTTTTTGCAAAATGGCAATTGGACAATTTTAAATACATATATCTTAATCTTTATCGATATGTATAAAGTACAGTATTCTTTATATTTTCTGTTTGTTTGTTTTGATGATCATAACTCATGAACCTATGTACATGAGTTATGATCAATATAGATTGGTTGACTCGGTAGAATCTAAGGATTGGTTAAACAATTCTAAGTTGTGTGGGTTGACTTGTACGGAAAACCTTAGTTTCCATACAAAGCATAGGTTTCCAAGCTAGAATTTAATAAATTCAAATCCAAAATCTGTTAATTTTTAAATCATGAAAAAGAGGTATTTAAGATCCTAAACTGTTTGGCGTAGATGGGCGGATTTAATTTGTTAGTTTGTTTCAAATACGTCCCAATAAACATGGGAATCAAGAGATGAAATCATCTTTGTTAAAAATTTACCTTTTGTTCCATTGGTAATAATAAACTTAGATCCTCTAGAGCATATTTTATGTAAATTGTAAAAAAGGCTATTTTTTATTTTTTATTATATTTATTTTATTAATTTTTTTATTTCTTATTGTATGATGTTTTGTAACATTTGTGCAAGATAAACAGTGACCATCTGTACTCTGTGTTAAGTTGGAAATCCAAACAAAACAAAAAAAACATATTTTTTAACATTTTTTTTATATTTTTTTCCCAGATTTTTTAAATCAAATTTATTGATATATTATTTAATGCAGAATGCTGATAATCAATTTCCAATCTTCTTGTTTTCTGGCTGTTTTGCTGATTCGATTAGTTGCATACCCCCCCCTAAATTCATTAATATATGTAATCAACTACAAAGCATGAGATATTACAAATAAGCAATCACAATTTACTATGCAGTTTGGACAAACCTAACCAGTGTTGGTTGTTTTTGGCGAAAATACTTTACGAGCCCCCTTCAACCAGTAGGGTTTTAGATAATTTTATGCCCTGGAAAGAAAGAAGTATGAATTCAAATGTTAACACTATCAAAATGAATAAATACACAAAAATGGCGAGTCAATTATATAACATCTATTATAAACTGAATTACTATGTTTATTAAGACACCCTGTAGAATCCTTGACTATGTTAATGTCATTATCATGAAATGCTTGAATGTTATACATTATCCTTTTTGGACTTTGTTTACAAAATGTTTACATTGATGAGCATAAACTTGACATAAGCAAATATTTGCTTTTATTATATTATGCAATTTCGTGATTATCTAAGAGATGTTTCACAGCGTTTTTAAATTGATTCTTATTTGAAATTAAAAAGTTCAATGAAAAATAATATAGGACTGTTTTCCAAAACAGTCCTATACTATTTTACAGAATCATCTTTGAATCAGATTAAAATTCATATGGAAGCTTAAAAACTTGTTACAACCCTATTAACCCTATTCCTTCTGGGGGGGGGTCAATTTGACCCCCCCTGTAGTTTTTTTTACATAACTCAAAAAGTATTGGTCTGAGGCTGTTGAAATTTTCTGACTTTTCTTACATACCCAAAGCCCTCCCTTTAGGCCTAAAACCGGGCTTTAATACTAACTGCCTGAGTCCTCAGGCACACTGCCTGAATGACTGCTTTTTCCTGTAACAAACTAAATCTTTGTTTTGACCCACTTTCACTTGTCAGATTTTGATAAAATTTAGCTTTTTGGAAAGCCTTTGACATAAGGAAACGAATTGCACAAGTTTTGCGAAAAAAAATTGCAAATTTTTTGCAAACAACCTGTCAAAGAAAATTTGCACATTTTTAGTTTTTCTTGATTAAAAATCAGGTTATTTAAAATTTTGCAAAAATTTTTGCATATTTGAAATGGCATGGTCAAGGGCTTTTCAAAAATGTATAATTTTTCATTTTTTGGAAAAATTTTTTTTTGCAAACATTTTTACTATATAACTGGATTTTGCGATAAAAAATTCAATTTTTGCAAATTTTCAAATTTTGTTGTAGATTCTAAAAGCAGAGCACAAGAGCTTTCCAATGATGTATCATTTGTCATATTTTGACATCAAACATGGGATTTAGAGGGGGGGGGGGGTCAAATTGACCCCCCCCCCAGCATATCCTGGTTTTCAAGTACCCCAGCAGAGATAGGGTTAAACTTGGAAAATCACAGAAAAGAAAAGTAAACATTCCTTTAAAAATGTCTATTTTATAAGTGAGCCGTGTACTTTATATTTTCTTTAGTCAGATGATAAGACAAGATAGAGAAATAAGGATTCCAAATTTTTTTCGGATCAATTTAGATTTTTAAAGGCCCATCGGAACCTTGCCTCAAGCTGTTTTAAGAATAATAAACCATTAAAAATACCGGAAATAAAAGGCGGAACCTTTATTTTTAGCGAATTCAGAATAAAATTAGCTATATGATTATTAGCTTCACAATATAGCCAGGTGTGACTGTTAAGAAAGGCTTTACGATTTTTTTTGGGGATATGGAATAATCGTCACGTGAACTTTTTCAGCTCTTTGCTCTACAGGGAAATCGATGAAAAAAAAATTTGCTCGCTAATATTTCAATCCTGACATTTTCGAAACATGGTTTCGTAAAACATATCAATACAATGAAAACGAATAATTATATTTTTGTGTGACTGTTGAAATAGAATTTACGAAATTATTTTTTTTGATATGGAATAATCGTCATATGACATTTTATTGCTCTGTGCAGCATCTACATCAATCCTAACATTTTCAAAACATGGTTTCGTAAAACTACAGTCGTCGTCGTATATATCAATACAATTAAGACGAATTTATATTTTAATTTTAATTTGCATCCAAGCTTTGCATCCAAAAATAAAAAATCTGCTTGGTTTCTGTATCCCCTCCCCCCAGTATACCCCAGTAAAGCCCAGTACTTTGCAGTATATTGTAGTACCCTGTACCCTGAAGCACTCTGTATACCCTGTTACAATCACTTTCCATAAAAAGATTTTCGAATTACAAATTGGTGTTTTTGCCATTCCTCCCTCCATTGAATCATCAGATCAGCTGTTTACTTTTAAACCATCAACAGAATATCTTTTATACTGTTTTACACAAATGAAAATAATGCAAAACTAGAGTAAAGTGCAACCCAGAAAAGCTTCTTTAAGTTCTAAATATTTTTGTTCAAAATAAAAATTCTGTTTGGTTTGCCAACTTTTTTTTGCAGAATCTTTCCTACTTTCTGAAAGGTTTTACATCGGTATGTTTAAGGATATCTACTCGATATAAAGCAATATTTATCAATACTTATTTTGACTCAAACTCTTAACTTAATGAATATAAGAAAATATGCCGGTTTTAGAAAGTTTTAGATAGATATTTGCAATCATCCAGAACAACAAATTTTATCAAAAATTAAACTTTAAAAGTTTAATAAAAGTTTTTAAAAATATGCAAAAAAAATCATTTCTGACACCCCTAGGCTTAGTACGCCAACATAATTCACCAAAACCATACTGCAGTCCTTCAATTATCATACAGGGATATTTTCATCTTTCTAAACATCCCAGGGAAAGATTTGACGGGTTAAACTTGCAAGTTGAAAAACGCTTGCTAGAAATCAACAAAACTGCGTTTTTTTCAGGGAGAACCCCGGTCTGTTCATGAGGAAGATCTATCAGCCTGCAAGCGGGAGTTTATTAAGAAGTACAAAAGATTAATCCTAACATTAATCCAAACCTCGAATTCATCATGGGGGTTCGAGAAGCGGAGCCGACTGGTCTTAAGTAATATGCTGGATGCAAGTGCTGATTAAAGGTTCGAAAGCGGGGATTTACTACATCATGATATCGGCATGATCTGACTTTGCATTCAAGTGCGGATTAAACTGTTATGGCTTTAAACCAGAAAGCTGCGACTTACGGTCACAATTTAAGGGTTACCCACAAAGGCTGACTCTGTAAAAAACTATCTTTAAAATGACGGTTTCAAGGTCAAATTATGTCTTTGCCTTAAATATAGTCTTTTATTAGCAATTATTATATGATTTATCAAAGATAAAAAAAATGTACAGTTGCGGGGAATCAGGATTATAAGGAACCGGACTGAATAAATTTCATGTAGTTGTCTCGTAAGTCTCATTCTTTGTGGGTAACCCTGCATCAAACATTTTTCACTCTTCTCTTTTATACTAAAAATATTAAGAGGTTTGTATCACACACTAAGAAATGTCAAATTTTCATTCAAACAAAATTTCTTTGAGCATTGGAGCCAAATTCAAATGAATAGCTAGCTGAGCTCGATTCTTCGAATGTTGATAAATAATTTGACCAAAGATGATACTTACTTGAATTTGGCTCAGTTTCTGATACTTTTTTTTGGCAATTTGACATTTGTATAAGTGCATATCAGATATGATCTCTAGAAAAAAACTTATCTCTCCAATACCAAATTTCATTTGCGTTAAAGAAGCCATTTATAGAAAGTGTCGGGAACTTATTGCAAAGTAACCCTTTAAATCTTTGTTTCGCAATGTAATATTCATTATCTTAGTAACTTTGAAGACCGGTGAAAAAATAACATTTGTAATTTTTGTGATGTAAATATAATGTACTGCAGTATANATATATAGTGTACTGTAGTATATATAGTGTACTGCAGTATATATAATGTACTGCAGAATATATAATGTACTGCACCCATTTCCAATGTTGCAACTTTTAGCAATACCTTAATTATATGAAAAATTAAAATCAAAATATTTTTCATTAAATTTATTCCACAAAACAAATTATAGATTTATAAATGATATAAATATTAAAAGAACATATAATTTCATATATTTGTTAAAAATTATAAAAAGCAACATCATTAAACATTTAAAAGATTTCAGTAATCAAGAATAAAATTTTCAATTTTTTAAGAAATAGTAGATTTTTAGCCAGGGAAGTCCTTCAGCCTGGTTGGGATACTATTTGAGCAGATTTGTCCTGCTTCAGCAGGTTTGTCCTGTTTCAGCAGGTTTATCCTGCTTCAGCAGGTTTGTCCTGTTTCAGCAGGTTAGTCCTGTTTCAGCAGGTTATTCCTGTTTCAGCAGGTTAGTCTGCTTGAGTAGGATAGTCCTGAGTTAGGATTTCTTAAACTTTGCTGTAGCAGTGATTCCCCGAACCTTCAGAACATTTAATAACTTATTCAATATTTTGTAAATTAAAAGAAAATATGTTTGTACAATTTATTCCTCCATAATGTTTAGAAGAGCGATCGTTCGAACGAACTCAAAAAAAGTACAAGTTATCGTTTTTTACTGAACGAACGAAGTTTTTAAAAGATTTTGGTTACTGAACGAACAATTTTTTAAAACAAACTTTCTAAGAAACGGTAGTTTTACTGAAAGAGCGAACTAATTTTAATGAACGATCATTAGAAATCGAACGAAATAGATGGAAAATTAACGATAATTCTGAAAACAAACAAACAAATTTTTTTTATTAAAAAACTGAAAAAAACTTGCTAAGTAGATCGTTAACAAACGTCAAACAAATGAACCAATGAACCAATGAACCAATGAACCAAAGAACCAATGAACAAATGAACAAATGAACAAATGAACAAATGAACAAATGAACAAATGAACAAATGAACAAATTAACAAATGAACAAATTAACAAATGAACAAATGAGCAAATTAACAAAAATGAGCAAATGAACACAAATAAGCGATTGAAAAATTGAACGAATGAATTGAAAAAATAAACACTCCCATCTGTAGCTCTAAGTAGCTTACCTCCATCTCAACTAGCATTATACCCTCTGAACTAATTGTTCGACGTACTACAGTAGTTAACCCATTCCTACAATAAAAGAGCAAAATACAATAGTAACTGAATAGAATACAATGATTTTCCTTTAACAAAAATTAATAATATTCCTACAAAAAAAGACAACAATATTCCTACAAGAAAACCAATATTATTTCTACAAGAAAATACAATAATAACAGAATGAAACACAATTATAAAAAAATAACTTACGATAATCTATATATAAATTTGACTTGTCTGTCTGTTTGGGTGTCTGTTTGTTTGTTTGTATCCAATAAACGTCAAAACGGCTGAACCGATCGGGCCCAAATTTCTTTTGGGAAATCTAGGGACCCCAGGGAAGGTTTATGAATGATCAAAATTTCAAATATTGTCTCCATCAAAATTCGATCTTCATTAAATTTTGAAAATTTTGAAAATCCACGAAATTTTTTGTGAAAATCCGCGAATTATTTTTGTTTTGTTTTACGTAGGCTAGTCTATATATAAATTTGGCTTGTCTGTCTGTTTGTCTGTTTGTTTCTATCCAATAAACGTCAAAACGGTTGAACCGATCGGGCCAAAACTTTTGTGTAGGTGACCACAGGGAAGGTTTATGAATGATAAAAATTTTAAAAAATGTGTTTTAAAGGTTTTAAATTTTTTCAAAAAAATTTAAATTCTGAAAAATCCCCGAATTTTTTTTTTAAATCCGCAAAATTTATTTCTTCTTTGTTTTAAAATGTAAACAAAAAGAACATGTTCACAATTTAAATAGAAGATGGGCGCAAATCGCCCTAAAAGCCTAGTAGTAATATATGTTTATTTGTTTGTCCGTTCATAACTCATAAACCTCTAGACCTCAAATTTTGATTAGGAAAATCGGGAGAACCATGGAAATGTTCTTGGTTTAACTTTGATTTCTTAGTTAAGTGAGTCGACTAGAATAGAGAAAAATAGTTAAAATCGCAATTTAACACCAATGGGTAAACGGCGGTGTAGTAAATATGAGTACCCCAAGCAACGCTAGGTTCCCAAACTAAGAAGAAAAAGTGGTTTTGTAGAATTTTGAAGAAAATAGGTTCTTTGAATTATTTTGTACAATAGCCTCGAGCACAGATGAACATTGGAATATTAATCAGCATGGTATCCCCTTCGGCTAAAATTGTATTGAATAATTGAAAATAATTTTTTGTTCGTTTGATTTGTTGGGAATAGCGCAAAAAAGTTGAGTGGCTCATGAGTTTTACTCATTGCTTTAAAGTCTTAGAAGATTTTTCGTGCATCAACTGAATTGAGCACAAAAAAATCCTTAAAACCTTAAAAATATAGGAAATGAATAATTTTTTAACAACTTGCAAGATGCCCTTTTTTCTACAAAGTTATTTCTTCAAATATAATGAAACTGAGTGTATGAATTCTGATATATCAAATAATCTAAATCTAAAATGAATGACTGTAAGGCCCTATGCTATGCTTTCTGATCAAAATTTCGTTTTTTAAGATTTTTTCCTGATACATTCAAAATGCAATTAAGGGACTGTCAGTGTAATTTCAAGCAACTCTCAATGCAAACGTTTTAATGCTCAATTTACAACGGTGCCCTAGAAACCTTTAAGTGTGCAATAATAAGGAACATATTGTTGTTTTTCTTAGTTAACAACTGTTTAATTCTGATATTTTTATATGTTTTCCTGCAGTAGAAATGCGCAAGTCACTATGGAGAAAACAACATTTTCATTTTTGCATGGAGAGTCCCTTAAAAGTACGCGTAGCGGCGTACAGTCCCTTTAAGTAAAATAGAATATGTTTATACTTATCAGTAGAAGTCCAGACTAAGGTGTCATCCTCCAAAGTAAAGACACTTTCAACTTTACGGAAATCTGAACGAAAAGAAGATAACAAATAGGAAAATGAGTTGAAACGATCTGAAACGATCTGAATCGATCTCTACAATCATTAACAATAAATTAATCTTAGCAGGCTACAGCGATCTGAACAAGCATAAACTATCTGAACAGGCTAAAACGATCTGAACACACTTGGCTTATCTGAACAGGCTTAAACTTTCTTAACATGCATAAACAATCTTAACAGGTATAGACAATCTGCTTAGGTTAAAAATGGTCTGATCAGGCTATAAAGATCTGAACATGCATAAACAGTCTAAACAGACTAAGCCGATCTGAACAGGCATAAACAATCTGAACAGGCTAAAATGATCGCTCACGCAATAATAAGGGCTAATTTAACACAGACTCATTTTGTGATATAATTCCATTGAATTTAGACATTTGTTGGCGAAAAAGATTACTTTTATCGACATTACTTTGGCTATCTACGAAAATTTCCTACTAATTTTGAATATTTTGAATTTTAAAACTAAATGTTATTATTTCAATTATTTCTTAATTGGGTTAATCTCTCGTAAATTTATTCAAGTCTGTTTAAAATAACATGATATGTTAAAGATCTAAATATAAATAAAACTTAACCCTATTCATGCTGGGGGGGGGGGGCAAATTTGACCCCCCCCTGTAGTTTTTTTACATAACTCAAAAAGTATTGGTCTGAGGCTGTTGAAATTTTCTGACTTTTCTTACATACCCACAGCCCTCCCTTTAGGCCTAAAACCGGGCTTTAATACTAACTGTCTGAGTCCTCAGGCACACTGCCTGAATTACTGCTTTTTCCTGTAACAAACTAAATATTTGTTTTGACCCACTTCCACTTGTCAGATTTTGATAAAATTTATCTTTGACATAAGGAAACGAATTGCACAAGTTTTGCGAAAAAAATGCAAATTTTTTGCAAACAACCTGTCAAAAGAAATTTGCACATGTTTAATTTTTCTTGATTAAAAATCAGGTTATATAAAATTTTGCAAAAATTTTTGCATATTTGAAATGGCATGGTCAAGGGCTTTTCAAAAATGTATAATTTAAGAGACTGTATTCTCCTAGAAGTATATAGAATACAGAAAAGAGATTGTATTCTCCTAGAAGCATTTAGAATACAGTAAAGAGACTGTATTCTCCTAGAAGTATTTAAAATACAGTAAAGAGACTGTATTCTCCTAAAGTATATAGAATACAGAAAAGAGATTGTATTCTCCTAGAAGTATTTAGAATTCAGTAAAGAGACTGTATTCTCCTAGAAGTATTTAGAATACAGTAAAGAGACTGTATTCTCCTAGAAGTATTTAGAATACAGTAAAGAGGATGTATTCTCCTAGAAGTATTTAGAATACAGTAAAGAGACTGTATTCTCCTAGAAGTATATAGAATACAGTAAAGAGATTGTATTCTCCTAGAAGTATTTAGAATACAGTAAAGAGACTGTAATCTCCTAGAAGTATTTAGAATACAGTAAAGAGACTGTATTCTCCTAGAAGTATTTAGAATACAGTAAAGAGACTTTATTCTCATAGAAGTATATAGAATACAGTAAAGAGATTGTATTATCTCAGAAGTATTTAGAATACAGTATAGAGACTGTATTCTCCTAGATGTATTTAGAATACAGTGAAGAGACTGTATTCTTCTAAAAGTATTTTGAATACAGTAAAGAGA